>NC_048546.1:12693308-13000727 GCF_902806685.2 Maniola hyperantus
CTAAATAGTTTATTTTATTTGTGAGGTAAAAAAGAACAGTTATTTTCGACAGACGTTTTTTAGCTCCTTAGTTTATAGATTAAACAGATGGCAACCCTACTTTGGCACCTACACCTAACTCTAACCGCAAACCCTAACTCGTCGCACCTTGACTTTCTACAGCTGTTAGATTTATTAGGAACTGCCCCCCAATTGTGTAAGAATAACCATTTCATGGCTATCGCAATCGTCAAGAAATTCTGCCATTTGATTGGTTGATTCGCTATTTACATTTTTTCACAGCCAATCAAAGGGCAGAATTCTTGACGATTGCGATAGCCATGAAATGGTTATTCTTACACAATTGGGGGGCAGATGTTTTACGTATTGTTGTAGACCTTGAGTTTACCCGACTACGACAAAGCAAAAGGCCTTAAAGTTTAAAAGAGTTTTTTACCATTTTACCGGAATTTAGCAGTCAGTCAGTGATGTATGTATAATTATAATAATACTAGCTTATGCTCGCGATTTCGTCCGCGTGGACTACACAATTTTAAACCCCTATTTCACCCCCTTAGGGGTTGAATTTCCAGTAATCCTTTCTTAGCGGATGCCTACGTCATATTAGCTATCTGCATGCCAAATTTCAGCCCGATCCGTCCAGTAGTTTGAGCTGCGCGTTGATAAATCAGTCAGTCAGTCAGTCAGTCACCTTTTCCTTTTATATATTTAGATTAGCTTATTCCCGCGACTTCGTCAGCGTTGACTACACAAATTTCAAACCCTTATTTTACCCCCTTAGGAGTTGAATTTTCAAAAATCCTTTGTTAGCGGATGTCTTAGTCATAATAACTATCTGCATGCCAAATTTCAGCCCGATCCGTCCAGTAGTTTGAGCTGTGCGTTGATAGATCAGTCAGTCAGTCAGCTTTTCCTTTTCTATAAGTACCTAAGTAAGTAGTTATATAGATTTACGTATATTTCACCGTAACAGCTAAGCTACTGAGCCGATTTCAATAATATTATCAGATGTTATCAGTGATGTGCAGTTATTTCCCACGCTATTATATCGATATCGATTATGTACCCGTTTACATCGTCAAATCAATCACGATAGAGGCACTAAGTAGGGCAGAGCTCGGCTGTCTGTTTGGCTGTAAGTATCGTGATGACCTCTGCCTTTCTATCGGCTTTCGCTAATCAAGCACTGCGCAGATCGATATCGATACATAGTTGTCGACTAGTTTACCCGCCCCGGCTTAGCTCGGGTGGAATTTCGGAACTATAAACGCGTACGCGCGCGTTTAGTGTGTGTGAAGCCATAGGCTTTAGCGGACCAAGCGGCAAAATTTAATTAGCTTTGAGTTCTGCTTCAAGTAAATTTATTTAGTACTAGCTTATGCTCGCGACTTCGTTCTTGTGGACTACACAAATTTCAAACCGCTATTTCACCCCCTTGAGTTGAATTTTCAAAAATCCTTTCTTAGCGGATATGCCTACGTCATAATACCTACCTGCATGCCAAATTTCAGCCCGATCCGTCCATTAGTTTGAGCTGTGCGTTGATAGATCAGTCAGTCAGTCAGTCAGTCACCTTTTGATTTTATATATTTAGACAAAAACTTTTGGTTTAGTCAATAATACAGAAATAGCTGTTCCCAAAATCCAAAGTCGTGAGCCATAGAAACACATTGCTTGTAAAACTAACCATGTTCAACGTAATTTATCTAGACAATAATTGATAAATACCAATTCCTATTACAGCCCGGTCGCTGAGAAATGTCGTGATTGGACCAAATCGGGTAATAATTGGACAATAATCACCCATTGTGGCGAATTTGTAGCCCGGCCTCGTAATCGATCTACATTCTCATCTTGTCAAACGAAAGTGAGTTATACCTCGCTTACATAGAAATGTCCATCTATGGTATCATCGTCATCATCATCATCAGCCTGTGGACATCCACTGTTGGACATAGGCCTTCCCTAATGAGCAGATTTATGGTATAGTGCACGTAAAACATGTATGTATTATAGTACGCGACAGATCGAGATGGCAATCCGGGTATGAGGCGGATGACGCCTCGCACACCCGTCACCCGCACCGAGTTAGCGCGGGGGCTGTGTAGGCTTGCGGGGCGTCCCCACCCCGATTGCCATCTCGAGCTGTCGCGTATTTATATTTAGTCCAATAGTCCAACCTGAACGCGAGCCAGTAAATAACAATATCTTGTTGAAAGTTGAAAACTAAAACCCGACTGAAAGGTGACTGACTGACTGATCTATCAACGCACAGCTCAAACTACTGGACTGGAAGGCATGCAGATAGCTATTATGACGTAGGCGTATCTGCATGCCTGCATGCTAAGAAAGAATTTTTGAAAATACAGCCCCTAAGGGGGTGAAATAGGGGGTTGAAATTTGAGTAGTCTACGCGGACGAAGTCGCGAGCATAAGCTAGTTTATCATAATATGCCAAAATTTAAAATTGTGGCATCATTTTTTCAGTGCTTTCTGTGAAAAATAATTGTTAGAAAGTAGTCAATTTAGTAGGATTTATCTAGAATTTGTAAAAGAAAATAATAAATATTATGTCATGTAAATGCAATGGTCTCAAAGGTGTTTGAAGTCTGCCAATCCGCACTATGGCCAGCGTGGTGGACTCTGGCCTATAGCCTTCTAATTCTGAGAGGAGTACCATGCACATTAATGGGCCAACAATGGGTTGAAGATGATGGTGAATTTGGCACAAAACTTTTGAAAGTTTAGACGAATAGAAACATCTATTTGACCAAGGCTTAGCTTTGCCTGATCTGAATTCTATATTGTGTTTGTTTATTTTCCTTCATTGTATCAATGAAGAAACTTATTACATTCAGATCAGATCATCGTAGGAATGCTTGACCTAAACTTTCACTGTTTATTGCTGACTTGCAAACTCTTTGTTATGCTTATGTGTATTGGTCAGTATATTCTAAACTATAGATTCATCGATATAAACGACAAGATACGCCCAATCGAACAAAATTTTTCACGATTTTGGAACCAAATAAATCAGCGCCACCTCATAGATACTAATGAACGACCCGTTTGAAATTCAGACGTCACTGAGGTTGCATTGGTGCTAAAGCACCACTGAGTCGGTGCCATTTTGTTTGTTCAATGGCCCTGTCCATACGAAGTAATATACAAATATAAGTCAATAGCTAGATCCTGTTTTGTTTGATTTATTGCTGTCTATAGCAGCAACTGTGGTCTATTTTCTGGTGGGAGGCTAACCTAACCTAACTGCAATATTAACTTGATTAGGGCACTAAACACAAAAAGCATTTAATAGTCGGTCGAGTCTTGAGTCGGAACGAGACCAGCTTAAAAACCTTCAACCACCCGTGTATTTATACAATCGACTCAAGAGGGCTTCCCCGCAACAAATCACGTGACTTCCGTTCAAAAGGCAGCAACTACAAGTGCGATAACATTCGCTATGTACCTAGATAGAGCTTTTCAAAAGCTCCACAATAGCTCGAATACAAGCGTCAAGCATTCGCAGAAGGCAATAATTCAGTATCGGAGTGTTACCACGATGCTATCCTATCCACAGGCTCTTAGCACCACGCTCACTTGCCCCAGTTCCCAGTCATTGCTAATAGTTAGTGTTGCCATCGGTCCGGGTTTCCCCAGATTTGTCCTAGTTAATAGGGCGACCGGGGAGCGTCAGGGCAGGGCTCCATTTGTAGTCCGGGTTTAAAAATGTAAAGTGTTGGGCCGCCCGCCCGCGACTACGCACTGTGACCGCACGTACGCCGCCCGCCCACGATCAACCGACTCGCCAAATTCACCGTCCCTCCGCCCCTCCCGTCGCAGTTGCCACGACTTCGCCGCCCTATTTTAACTGTTTTTTATTACCTATGTTTAAAAGTTTAAAAAACCCTGTTGGCTTGTCCGGGTTCTGGGCTTTAAAATCCGGGGTTTTAAAGCGTCATGTCCTGGTTGCCAGTTTTTAGAGATGGCAGCCCTACTAATAGGAAGCCGTTAGCTGTTAGACAGTTAGGTACTTGTTACTTACACTGCTTCGCTGAGGTCTAGTACAAACGACTCTAGATTTATTCTTACCATCCATTTTCCTTTGAAACCCCTATTATAATATTACCAAGCTGATGCCCGCGACTTCATCAGCGTTGATTTAGGTTTTTAAGAATCCCATGGGAATTCTTTGATTTTCCGGGATAAAATAGAATATGTGACGTTTTAGGTCTTTAATGCGAAAATTCGGGTCAATCCGTTGCGAGGTGATTGAAGGTCAAACTAACAAATCAACCAAGTCGCGGGCATCATCTAATATCTTAAAGGAAATATAATACCATGTTACTAAATTATGCCCGAGACTTCATCCACTGGATTTATTATTTATTATTATTATTCTCTCATTTATTTATTTTTCTCATTTTTATCATATTTTTAAAAAAACAACAAACAATAAAATAACAGAAGCAACAAAAAAAATTAAAGTAAAGTAACAGAAAATCAAATATTATTATTATTATGATTATTATTTATTATTAAACCTAATAATAAATAATAATCATAATAATCATAATTAAAGACGGTTAAAAATTCCGTGGGTATTCTATGATTTTCCGGTATAAAAACTAGCCCATCACCAAAAATGCATACTGGTATCTCTTCCTCGTCAAAATCAGTTAAACTATAGCTAAACCACAGTTAAAAGGTCGAGCCGTGAAAAGGTAACAGACAAAGACATCCATAGACACTTCTGCATTTATAACTTTTGTATGGATTAGTATGGAAATACCTATGAATTTAGGGTACCTAGATTATCTCTTTTGATCAACATTACCTCATAAACAATCGAAACAGTAACATTACTGCCTAGTACTTAAACCTAGGTTTAATTTATTTAAACTACCTACACTATTCGTCGCATTCACTAATCGTCGTCCGTAAATCACAAACCAGGCGCCATAAATAACGATATTTCACTTGTAGCGTAATATCGTAATATTTCAACCGGTATCGTTATGCATAACTCCCGTAATACATAAACTACCTACCTATCTGTTTCGATATCGATACTCGCAAATCGGTACATTTATAGCACATCACTCAAAAAACTAAATAATAATGTGAATAATCTATATATATATATATATATATATATATATATATATATATATATCTAAATATATAAAAGGAAAAGGTGACTGACTGACTGATCTATCAACGCACAGCCGAAACTACTGGACGGATCGGGCTGAAATTTGGCATGCAGATAGCTATTATGACGTAGGCATCCGCTAAGAAAGCGTTTTTGAAAATTCTACCCCTAAGGGGGTGAAATAGGGGTTTGAAATTTATGTTGTCCACGCGGACGAAGTCGCGAGCATAAGCTAGTAAATAATAACTGTCTGTCTGTCTGTCCATCTCTTATCCTTTCACGGTTCATCTGCTTAACAGATTTTGACGAAATGTGGTAAAAAAAAAGCTTACATCCCGGAGTCTCGGACATAAATCTACTTTTTAGGATTTTTAAAAATCTTAATCCACGCCGACTTTCTTTATCTAGTACCTACCTAAGTATTGTATTTTCTAAATTATAAGCCTCTAGATGAAAATTTGAATACCTACTTAACCTACTTTAAGATTTTTTTTCAAGAATTTTTCGTCGTTTTTTTCGTCCGCTTTCAATACAACAGTCAATATAGTGTCAATCACTCAATATCATACACAAAGCTTTCATCAAATCTATTATTATCAGTATCTCTATCACAATTCACAACGTATAGTACTTTTACTGTTTACACCATCCCTCGACCAAATCACACGCAATTATGTCTAGTGTATTCGTTGCTATGCGACGCGCCTGCTATATTCGCTCGTTGGCCCCACACGCAAGACCAATACTTGTAGCTTGTAGGGTGACAATCATTCCGAATCTGAAACCATGGATATCGTATGACGTGTACTACAATCTGGGTTGCGAAGCTGAAGTGGCAATGGGCAGGGTACATAGTTCGTAAAGCCGATTCATAGATACTAATACCAACTTATTCCTTAGACCTACTACAAGCTACTACGTCACCGTAGTTGTATAAGGTTTAATAAATTATTAACAAGGGTGTCTGGCGGGGGTTCCCACGACACAGTGGCTAGCGATATTTTTAACTAATACTACTCCCAAGAAAATGTAAAAAAAAATAGACTTTATTTTATTTATTTTTTATTTTTATTGAATGGTTTACTAGCGATTTTAACATAAAACTTACTAACTATAATAAATACATAGGTTTTTTATCATGCACAACTATGTATGTTAAATCTTTTAAAAGTAAACACTGCATGCAAATTCCGTACAGATATATCAGACTTACAAAGGGGATAACAATTTAAGTGAAGATTCCAAAAAGTAAACAGTAGGTAAACGTTCTATTGTAAAATGGATAAACATGTTAAAAAAAAACTAAATTAACTACTATAATATAATGTTACAATTTTTTTATTTTTTAACGTGCTTAATTACTATTTTCTTATATTCTACACATTCTATAAGTTCTACTTTACACTTTGACATAAGATTTTTTACACCTTTATTACCTGCCCCTTTATTATCTCCCAAAGCCGCCATGATCCAAACAAACGTTCCTCCCAGTGTTAGGGACAATACGCAGAGAAACTTCCAGTTTTTATAAAATAAGGAAGGTCTGGCACGCGCTAGCTCTCTCTATATTAACTTATGCATCGATTCTGAGTCACTTATCCTACGAAATTCCTGCTCTGTACAAGTCGATTAACGTCACAGTTGATTATCATCAATTTTTCACCCACCTTCAAGGCACTTGCGCCCTTAACATTAAAGCAATTGAGGTCAAAAAAGCATGCCACATATGGGTCCGAGCGGCATGCATCTGTGAGGATTGTACGTTCTAATCCGCATACAATTCAAGGACCTCTGACCCTATTTTAGATTGGGCCATTCACTGGCATTTTAAATGTAATTTATAAGAACAATGCAGCGGGCGACAGTTTCGTGGACAAGTACCTACCTATTTGGAGTACCATTAAAAAAGTACATGGCCCAGTTTGACAAAACGCAGTAGGTAGGTACTTGTCACTAGATGGCGCTGTTTCAATTCTATACAAATCGTTGTTAACTTTTACGCGATCGAATAGGTAGGAAATCTCCCACTAGGCACACTGTTCTTGCAATTCACGAAGGCGAGTGAACTTTACTTGTGGTTACGTCATATACATGGGCATTGCAGAAGTGTGCGTGCATGTAGGACCAATCGGTCGCGAGCAAGCGCTTGCATACGCACACATTTACTGTAGCTTACTTATACCGATACGATAACACAAACATGAGTCACTCGCCTTCGTGAAATGCAAGAACTATACTTACCTAAAGTATATAATATCTGTCCCGGCTTTACTCACGTGTTTAGTTGACGTTAGCCAGACTAGTTTCGAACCCATCCGGGGTCCTTTTTCAAGGTAGTCAGCTCGCGCACGCGTCGCGATTGTGACTGCGAGCTGCGCGTGCCGCTGCCCGTAGAGCCCGTTGTTCGGATGGGTTCGAAACTAGTCGGGCTAACGTCGGCTAAACATGTGAGTAAAGCCGGGACAGATATTATATATAATGGAAATCACTCACGATAGTTTAAAATTACCCACTGTATTTATAATATCACCTTGGCGTCTGTCTGTCCGCGTGTCGGTCTCTAGAGTCTACCTCGTAGACGAAATGATTTATAAACCTGAAATATTTTGGTATTTAGTGTAAAACGTTAATCCAAAACCGAAATTAAATTAAACTAGCTTATGCTCGTGACTTCGTCCGCGTGGACTACTCAAATTTCAAGCCCCTATTTTACTTCTTTAGGCATTGGGTTGAATTTTCAAAAATCCTTTCTATTCTTAGCGTATGTCTACTTCATAAAATAGCTATCTGTATGCCAAATTTCAGCCCGATCAGTCCAGTAGTTTGAACTGTGTGCTGATAGATCAGTCAGTCAGTCAGCTTTTAATATGTATCATATGAAAGGGCTTTACTTGTACATTCTAAAACAGATTTTTATTCATTTTTATGCATAATAGTTTCTGATTTATCGTGTCGAAAAAAAATACGGAACCCTCGGTGCGCAAGTCTGACTCGCACTTGGCCGGTTTTTTTACTATATCCACCATGTCCATTATTTTGAAAAACGAGGTAAGTAAGTAAGGAAATAGTTTTGGGTCGCATCGGCGAGACATCAAGTGGCGCGCCCACTTTCACCCGACTTCACCGATTTTAATGCAATTAGCGATTGTGTAATGTTTTGTGCCATTTATCTCATTCGCATTTCGCCATCTATTATTATTAAAAACTTTTGTTAGCGATTTTCTCATGCACATGTGTGTAAAAATTACTTGCTTGACCACGTTGACTGTAAAAGTGCAATTTTAATATAATTGAATTTAAACAACTTTATTGTTAACAAAATTACAGAGAGTAAGAATACAGGATACACTTAAAAACAAAGGGCGACACACCCAACTGCAAAAATTGTGTATTTTGCCTATTTCCACAGTATTATGTCTTACGGAGTCTTGCTATGGGGTAAAGCGGCAGATATTGGGAAAATATTCGTATTACAAAAAAGGGCAATACGTGCAATTTATAATTTAAAACCGCGCGATTCCCTACGAGAGATATTTAAGGAAATAGGTATTCTTACAGTAGCTTCCCAATATATTTACAATAATATAATTTTTGTACGACAAAAAATTCACAGTTACAAAAAAATCAGTGATCTCCATGATAGGCAAACTAGAAACAAAAATAAGCTAGCTACTCCTGCGCTCCGCCTCTGGAAGGTGGGAAAGTCATTTGTGGGAATGAGTGTAATATTTTATAATAAAATTCCACAAGCAATTTTAGACTTGCCTTTACACAAGTTTAAAAAATGTGTTAAAAGTATGCTCCTAAAAAAAGCATATTATACAGTCGCAGACTATGTACCTAAACGATAAAAAAGCTTGGATTTGACTCGCTCCAGCAATGCACGGGGCTGCAAGGGCTTGTATAGTATGGTATAATAACATTGTAAATTGAAAAATTAAAAAGAGCAACCGCCGAGTTTCTTGCTGGTTCTTCTCGGTAGGAACGGCATTCCGAACCAGTGGTAAATTAAAACTACCAGACTATTCATAAGCACTTTTAAAAAGTTTACATGAATAAAAAAACATTCTATTCTATTCTATTCCTTAATTTTAATTTTTAATTTAAAACTTCATTAATGCTTAAAACTTTGACAAAGAATTGGAAAAAATATGGGATACGCTAGGGCGAACACTACCAGGTGCTACCAGTACTACTACTATTTACCTAGTTATCTTACAAATTACAATATACAGAGCTTAGAAATTACTCTTCTATGACGTCTTAGGGCCTTTTGTGCACTCATCCGTATTCGGTTTGTATTCGTGATTCTTCGAAGTGGCCGCCGCGCCGTCATACAAATCCGTACTCATTCGATTCGTATTTATACGGAATCCGTGATTTCACGGATGACTGCACAAGCTTACTAGCTGATACCAGCGACTTCGTCTGCGTGGATTTAGATTTTTAAAAATCCCGTGGGAATCCAGAATCTTCACGTTGCTTTTTCATTAAAATTGATGTTTTTTAAGCTATTAAGCTATGACCTTTATATCATAAATGTTTTTCACGTAGGTAACTAAGTAAGCAATATTTCTGAATAAACTTCAAATTAAGTAGTTAGCTTTATGTATTTGCAAATTAGCAGGCATGCCTTGTCCCACTGACTTAACTACTCGGCTGACTGAATCAGAATATGTATTGCTTCATTATTGTAGTATAAGTCCTGCAAATTGCTAATGCGCGTGGCGGCCATTTTAGTGACGTCATCACTAGACTGAAGTTTCGAGCTGATGGTATATTTTTACTTAATTACTTAATATACGTCAAATGACGTCAAAATGACGTCGATGTTAATGAGACATGGTGCCAGCGCAATAGCAATTCGCGTACCTACTTCCCAATTTTACTTTAGGATTTCAGCGTTTATTAATTGTCCTTTGAGGCTGAGTTAATCTGAATTCTCTAGTAACATAATTCCCACATACTAAGAGCACGGTACTTTCAAAAGTCAGTACCTATCTGTCGTCTTGCAGATCAGAGAGGCTGTCAGGTCAGAGGTCAGTGGAAAACCTACTTTTGTCGTTTTATGTCTGCCAATCTGCCGTTTCTGTCAGGCGAAATGTTTCTTGATGATACTTTACGATTCAACACAAAATCTTATTATAATAAGTTACTGAGATATAATCCATAGGTACTTACCTAGTAATATTTTAAATGCGAAAGTGTATCTGTCTGTTTGTCTGTCCATCTATCTGTCTTTTCGTCTACCGTTCAACCGATATTGATGAAATTGGATAGTCTGTATCCCAGGCAAGGACAAGGGCATAAAAAGTACCATGTACATTTTATCCCGGAAAATCAAAGAGTTCCCACGGGATTTTTAAAAAACCTAATTCCACACGGACGTAGTTGCGGGCATCAGCTAGTGTGTTACATAAATGTTTTAACCGCAAGTTAAAAGTTAATAACAAAATGTCAGCGAAATGTAGAGAGATTCCGACGTGGGAAACATCAAAAGAGATAAGCCCCAGTGAAATCTGATCTCTCGCAAAGAATCCTTGTAGACGCGCAGAAATGCACCGACGGAATGATATAGCTACATAGCATACACCTGAGAATGTAGGCATTTCCGGTAGCGTAATTTGTTTAGTAATCTGTGGTAGATCTTGCGCTGTGGCCTGTGTCAAGTTTAAAGATAAATATGTAATGTGTTAATTTTCTTCTGGTCTGAATTTTAAGTTAGAAGTAACTTTCCATATGTCATCACTGGCAACACGCACTGTTCGACGACTTTTGTCTTTAAGCACTGAGGAATTTTGGACAAGAAGACATCTCGAAGCTTCCTGAACGCTGCCCAACCGAGGTGCTCCCAAGGTGCTGGAATGGCGACCTCGCACCGGAAGACGCAGCATTGGAAGATTCCCCACTAGGTGGACGGACGACATCAGACGAGTCGCAGGGAGCCGCTGGATGCAGGCGGCGCATGACCGTGGCGTGTGGAAGTCCCTACAAGAGACCTATGTCCAGCAGTGGACGTCTATTGGTTGATGTTGATGATGAGGTAACTTTTACCTATATTGGACGGAACAGTTAAAAGAAGCGGTCGGCATTTGCATCTAAAGGAGCCTCAAGCTTTCCCAAATTCGGAAAATCTTGTAAAATAAATCTCTAGATAGATAGAGTAAAATAGGTAACTAGCTGACGCCCGCGATTTCGTCCGCGTGGATTTAGGTTTTTAACAATCCCGTGGGAACTCTTTGGGTTTCGTATTACTTCTATTGAAACTTTTACAGCATCTGAACGAAGCAGGCCCGCTAGTACTTATGTTACAAGTAAATTATTACCAGCTTAACATCATTTCTTCCTGGCGAGCATTACATATGACAGAAAATGAGAGTAAATCAACCTTTAAGTTCCGTTGTATATCGAGAAGGTACATGGCACTTTGACTTTATACTTAAACGCGTGTCATTCCGGGTCATTATATAAAACCACATAAAACGTAAGTTTTCTTTTGTTGCATCACTTGTTTATTGCTTGAAAGATTGTTGAAAGCTCTACCTGTATCATCTCAAACCACGATTAATTTAAACAAGGCGATTTTTAACTGCCAATATTTCGACTCAGTTGTATGAGTCGTGATCACGACGGGACTGCAGTGCTGCGAGAGGTGAAATTCGGGCTGTCATGGGTAGTAGTGAGTACCGATTTACCCTATTTCTTGTTCTTTTCGCTGGAACTTCACGAGCTATCGTTAAACTACGAAATAAGCTTAAAATCATTAGTTAATAAGCATTATTGAAAAGTGCTTAAAGTGAAAAACTATGGGCCTCATAAGAAAGCTCAGAGACATTCAGCGGGCGATGGAGACAGCTATGCTTGCTTGTGATCAAATCAGAAATGAGGAGATCCGTAGGAGAACTAGAGTAACCGATAAAGCTCAACGGGTTGCGAAGCTGAAGTGGCAATGGGCAGGGCACATAGTTTGTATTGGGGTCCCAAGGTGCTGGAATGGCGACCTCGCACCGGAAGACGTAGTGTTGGAAGACCCACCACTAGGTGGACGGACGACATCAGACGAGTCGGAAGGAGCCGCTGGATTCAGGCGGCGCAATCCGTGGCGTGTGGAAGTCCCTACAAGAGACCTATGTCCAGCAGTGGACGTCTATCGGTTGATGATGATGATGATGATTGAAAAGTGCAATGTCTCCTTAACATTTACCGTTCCGCCATACCGTCTGCCGGTCGCGAGCCGGTTTGTCATGATGGATGGCGATGACGCTATTATCGCCACGGGTGACGGGACAAGCTTCAAGTGGTACAAATTTTGGTATTCTCGTAAATTCACCGAGTGGCCGGGTGACCGGTTTTCTCTTTAGTAAGCTTTATGAGTGCTTTTAACCTTTTTCCATTAACTTTACCTAGTTTGAGAGAACAAGTAGATATCTTATAAATGACGAATTTCATTATTTCCTAGGTAACTCAACTAATGTTAGGTAACTAGCATTTATTTAACTATAATAATACCAAATAGAAAATGATATAGACACTACACTATATTATAGGTAGGTAACAATACTTGTTAACTGACTTTCTGATCGGTTTGTTTGTTTGTTTATTTGTATGTCCGTTCGATACAAATTTTGCAGTCGATTTTAAACTAACTTCCCGAGTAGCTAGTGACTTGAAATTTTAAACATAGCTTATAGAAAGAGAGACAAAGCTATAAATAAATTACAAGACTACAAAGCAGAAAATAATTTATTAACACTTACTTACCTATATTTTAATATTGTCGCGTATAGTACGCGACAATCTAGATCCGAGAATACTTACTTGTAAGATTTAAAATGTGGGGCAGGAAGCGACTGGATGAGAAAGTCTGAGGGCAAAGTTTGGTCACGTACCTATAGTATGGTGGTGGCTCACTAGGAAAGGCTCAATGGTCAGTGTTCAGGCCTATGGTCAGGAGATAATGATGGTAGCAAGTTACTTTGCAAACACAATAATTTTTATACGAATGATTGCTGTGGCGTGTAGCGAACATAATTACGAGCATAATTATAGGTATAATTATAAACATGTAGGTATATCTACAGTACTATAATTAGCACACTATACACAAAAAGTGGTTAGGTGTTCTGTCGGTCAGTGTGGCACACACCTTTACTAGGGCAGGTGCGCATAATCGATCTTACACAGATCGCTATAAAGATTACATAATTGACAGCTGTCAGGTGGCGGGAAAGAAAAAAGCGCGCGTGCTTGCAAGTTGCAAGTGTCATTCAAGTGGGAAATGTCAAAGGGCATTGACATTTTCGTCATATAATCTAAATTCAAAAACTTTCATTACCTCGTTAACCCCGTTGAAACTTTCAAAAAGTTTGAAACACGTATTTCTTCATTTTTAACCGATAGACAAAAAATACTTTTCATAGATATACCTATCATATACCTACTTATGAACTAGGTATTAACTTAAAAAATTACGGACTTTCATGCAAAACTACCAAACCTCTATTGAACCCCTTCAGGGGTAGAATGTAGAAAACTCCTTTCTAAGTGAGTGCCCACGATAGAAAAGGAACCTTATACTTACCTAGGTCCTAGGTACTGTTAAAATTTCTAGTTTCTAGCTCCAGAGGTTAAGGCTGTGCATTGATCAGTCAGTCAGCCAGTCAGTTAGATATAATATGATTTGAGTGGATTTTATTCACTGGGGTTTCCATTCTGAGTTCTATAAGTACTACATAATTACAACTTCTGTCTTATTCACTGGTCGTAATCAATATTGTTCAGCCAACACTTACGAAATAAACCCGTCTAAATAAAAGCGCTCAATCAACATTATAATATTATCATGCAAATCTCACAGCTGTCACTGTTTCAATGGGAGCAAAGTTATGAAGTTAATTGTGATGCCCTTGAATTTCTTTGATAACATTGTAAAGCTTAGCGCGCTTTGCATTCATGTCGCTGAGTTGCTCCAGTTTTAACGGTGACAAATCTTTGCTTGCGGCTAATTAAAAAACGTTTCGCTGACTAGACAATGAAATGAGGTGTGAATTGGTCTTTAAACTTAAAAAAATTATTTATTACATTACCTACTTACTTATTATTTATGCAAAAAAATCTAGTTAGGTATCTAGAAATAATGTCTGCGATTTATTAATTCACATGAATAGGCTGGAATGTAGATTTGAGTTAAATTGCGTGCCCTTCCGAACACGAGTTCGATTTTGAAACACTACTTTTAACAAATGCGAAGTTTGAATAGCTACATTTTTTAATTTTATTCATACTTTACTAATAGGTATTAAAAATAAAAATGCGTGTTTTCTTTAAAGCTTCGCATAACCTGCATTTTTAGGGTTCCGAACCTCAAAAGGAAAAGGAAAAACGAAAAAGGAAAAACGGAACAGGGTACTTCCCGTTGACCTAGAATCATGAAATTTGGCACGTAGGTAGATCTTATAGCTGACATTAGGGGAAAAATCTGAAAACCGTGAATTTAGGGTTAGATCACACAAAAAAAAATTAAATTGTGGTCATGAACTAATAATTAGTGTTTTCAACTTTAGAAGTGAGTGACTATATCAAGTGGGGTATCATATGAAAGGTCTTCACCTGTACATTCTAAAACAGATTTTTATTTATTTTTATGCATCATAGTTTTTGAATTATCGTGCCAAATGTCGAAAAAATACGACTGTAGTACGGAACCTGCATTGCGCGAGCCTGACTCGCACTTGGCCGGTTTTTTATTTAAATTGTTGTCGTTGTCCTTCATGATAAGTATTTGCTTTTTGTTTGTAGCTTTTCGGACAGTTTTGGGCTTTTGAACAATGCAGTTTTTCCCTTTTCAGTTTTTTAGTTATATAATTTTTTTACGATTGTTCTATTAGTAATGCAAAGAAAGACGCTAGATACTTAAATTAGGGGAAAACATGTTGTCCTTACCTGGTCACCACGCTTTCTGCAAAAGTCTGTGGTGCCGCACTCCATCCTTTGCGCCTGTAACAAAAAAAAAAACAATGTTTACAGCGATTCCTTTAAGAAAAAACAGGTCAAGGGCCAAAACATTGATGTCGAAAGTTCGAAACTACTCCTAAGCACATAAGTTTGACACACCATTGTCATCGGAACCCTCGTAGCTTTAGTTTTAAGTTCGCAAAAAAAAATATCACCACTATATCATTATCTTACAAATGCAAACCGACTATCAAAAAAAACCGGCCAAGTGCGAGTCAGGCTCGAACAATGAGGGTTCCGTACTACAGTCGTATTTTTTCGACATTTTGCACGATAATTCAAAAACTATGATGCAAAAAAATAAATAAAAATCTGTTTTAGAATGTACAGGTGAAGACCTTTCATATGATACCCCACTTGATATAGTCACTCACTTCGAAAGTTGAAAATACTAATTATTAGTTCATGACCACAATTAAATTTTTTTTGTGTGACCTAACCCTAAATTCACGGTTTTTAGATTTTTCCCCAAATGTCAGCTATAAGATCTACCTACCTGCCAAATTTCATGATTCTAGGTCAACGGAAAGTAACCTGTAGGTTTCTTGACAGACAGACGGACAGACAGACAGACAACAAAGTGATCCTATAAGGGTTCCGTTTTTCCTTTTGAGGTACGGAACCCTAAAAAGCGTTATTTTTTTACCTACTTTGAATAAACGTTTTGACTTTTGACTTTAGAAAGTGTGCTCTGTGCAGGATATGCTTGTGTCCGTGGGAGCTGGAAAATCCTAGATTGGAGACGGGGTACAAGTACCTAAGCCCAGGATGGAGCGACTGAGCGGCCAAAATGGTAGCGGAAAGGAAGAGGAAAGCCGAGGACTAAGTGTGGTGGCACAATGTCATAGTGGAAGGCCTATGTCCTAAAGTCCAAGAGTTTAGGTGACGAACATGCTCTTCACATAATATTAGTACATGATGCTATAAGAGTAGGCCTGCTGCGCTGAGTTCGTGTATGTTCGGGCTAATCTCAGAAACTACTGTACGGATTCTCATAAGGTTTTCTCCCACAGAAAGAGGAATTATCTAGGAAGGTTATATAAGTGGCAATTTATGAACATTTTTACGAAAACATGATAACGGAATGATGATAAAAAATAAATTGTGAACGTCGCAACTGAAAGCTTTCGTGGCGTGCGCTACGTAAGTTTTACCCGTGCGAAGCTGGGGTGGGTCACTAGTAACCTTCCTGAGCAACGTACTTGTTAACCTACTCTAATAAAACTGTTCTCATCTTTAATGCTCTTAGCTCCATAAAGAATTCTATCACCACTATAAACTCAAATCAAATCGAGAAAGTGTCTAGAAAAGCAATCATAAACAATCCGAGATCGCTAAGTATACCGGTACAGTTGGAGCAAAAAACATCGGCCACTTCAAACGCAAGACAGGAAAATCCGGCACTGACTGTACCACATCCGCCATACTTCGATACTTACGTCCGGTTATAAAATCATGCTAAAATAAACCTTAAACCATTGTGTTAGAGGCTAATAATGCGGCAAAGATAAGTTCGGTTGTAGTGATACAGTGATGATTGATACAGTTTGATCAAATTTTTTTCTGATCATTCGTTGATACGTATACGATACGTACCTATATACGATACGTTGATTTTTCAAATTATCTATCAATGAAAATTATTATTTGGGCTTTCGGTTAAACATTAAAAAAAACAAATGTTTCAGGATTTTTGGAAATTCCACTCCATCACTGAATTTTAAAGTTCGATAAGTTCATGGTTTTACATACATACATCATACGGCTCTAATAGATAACCTCCTTTTATGAAGTCGGTTAAAAATAATATAATGATCCCTTTTTTCATTTTTGAAACATCAACAATGGAAACAACGACTTAAAATATAATCGTTCATGATAAGTAGGTACATTAAAATATCGCTTCACTAAAGGTCAATATAACAACAACCATTAGTATATATAACTACTTAATTATGTTACAATCTCCTCAGCATCACGAACCAGTGAACCTTGGAATGCCTCCATCTATATCAAGTTCAGGATCGGTTCCATACACGTAAACATCTTAGTCAGTAAATAAACAAATATATTCAAACTTTCTATGAGCCGAAAGTTAAACTATCAATTTTACAAGGATGGACGCTTACCCACAGAATGAAGTGAAGCAGTCTTTTTGATAACAACTTAGCACTTTGAGTTTTGACGCACGTCTGAAATTGCTTATGCTTTTAGCGTCAGCAATGGGGATCCACACTGCCAATTTATCCTGACAGGTGGCGCATAAGCAAATCGGCTCAACCGGCCATAGAGGTATCATCTGTGGAACCGGCTATACTGAACAATTTTAATTGTAGATTGGGGCCGATTCTCTTGTACACAATCTCTAAACTAAACTAAATTAACAGGAATAAATCTAGTGCTATCCTTTTTCGCAAGCAACACTATGAAAGGGATAGCAATAGATTTAGACGTGCAATTTTAGTTTAATTTAGAGATTGTGTACAAGAGAATTGGCCACAATGTCGATCTTCCAGTATCACACAGTATCATAATTCATAGGTGCATGTTTGTTTGTAGCGTGTAATCTCGGGAACTACTGAACTGATTTTAAAATTCTTTCACCAGTAGAAAGCTACATTATTCCTGAGTAACATAGGCTACATTTTATTTTTAAACAAATTAGAGATCATTACGAAAATTGCAATAAGCTACCCGTGCGAAGCCGGGGCGGATCGCTTATTGTACTCTAAACCTAGGTATGTTCCACTCAATTATGAAATCGGAAATGAATCAGTTTGGTGTCGGTTCGCGCTTGACCGGTGTTTATGTCGGTTATGGCCTGCTTGTCGCTGAAACGCAACACCACGTAACATTGTATAACGCTAACGTGATACGTGTATCGTGATCAAAGATTTATAATTCGGAAGTTTACACGCATAGCAACTGAAATCGTAAAAACCTGTCGTGAACTTAAAAACCGAATCGGCGGTGGTAGAATTTTGCTGTGGAGTTTGGCAATAGTCTTAGTAATAGTGACATTTTTCTACGGAAGGTACCATATTAAAGCTAATCATTATCTTCTAAATATATAAAAGGAAAAGGTAACTGACTGACTGATCTATCAACGCACAGCTCAAACTACTGGACGTATCGGGATGAAATTGGGCATCCAGACAGCTATTATGACTTAGACATCCGCTAAGAAAGGATTTTTGAAAACTCAACCCCCTAAAGGGGTGAAATAGGGGTTTGAAATTTGCATAGTCCATGCGGACGAAGTCGCGGGCTTAAGCTAGTTATTTATAGTATAGTTAATGGAGGAAGTATCGAATTATTGGAATATCATGACTGGAGGCTAAGTTATTACTTAATCCATCAATCCAGTAATTACTTCACTTTAACTAGACCGCCAACCACCCATCATAATTCATAACATAAACTGTAGGCTTATCTTATCTATCTCCCACACGGTTAGATTCGACAACTTTTACATTCACACGTCCCATTACGCAAGTAATGGGCATTTTGACCGATTGTCAATTATCAGCTATAATTAGCAGATGCTCGCTATTTATCGACCATTGATTAGTTTTTTATTATTGACAGGTTTTGACGACGCTCTCACTTAGGGCCAACGCAAACAGACGAAGAATATAACTGAGGCTTTTTAATAACAGCTTAAACTCAGCTTATGCACTTTGACATAGGTACCGTTAAAATTTGTCTACCTATTGAAAACAAAACACGAAACACTCAGTCTTGGCGTGCCTAAGAGCGCCTGGGCTATTTGGCTGAAATTTGGAATGAAGATAGATTATACCCTGGCTTAACACATAGGCTACTTTTTATCCCGGAAAATCAAAGAGTTCCCGCGGGATTTTGAAAAACGTAAATCCACGCGGACGAAGTCGCGGGCATCAGCTAGTGACTTAATAAAGCTTAGTTGAGAAGTCTAATATAGATAGAAAATTAGATTAACTCAATTACTCAGTGAGTTGACAGAGACTAGAGAAAAACGCCTCGCCTCGGCTCTGCCCGTGTGACTTGTGTCTAAGAGTCTAACCTGTCTAGCCGACAAGATGCTTTTCAGTCACTAGAACAACAATCTGCGTCGGCGTGGATTTAAATTTTTTGATCCTTAGGAAACCTTTGTTTTACCTGGATCTTTGCATAGTCTTCCATGCTGCTTGCCTGCATGCGAAAGTTCTAAGAAAATTATTCTTTCAGCCGTTTCAAAAATTGATTCAGGCAAAGACAGACACATCACACAACCTTTAAAAACTACTATCTATACCTAACCATGAGGCAGAATGATGTATATGCACAACTGTCTATGTACCTACGACGACCGAAGACGCACCGCCGCCACCGTCGCGCGAGTGCAACTGCAATAAGCCAGTAATAAACAGGTGTTTGCACAGCCCGGTCGTTTTACTTTATAACACAGTTATTTCGAAATCATAGACAATCACTTTAGTTTATTATATTTCTGCTAATTTCAGTGAAAGGTTTTCATGAAAAAGGCGCATGATAAATAAGTAGGTATGTCTTATCTGCACACATTCCTCAGAACCCTTGATCCCTAAAGCAATTATGTACCTACTCGTGTAAAACACTTTCTAAGACGAAGTAAGGTCTGAAAGGTTAAAATTATAATATGTAGGTAAGTACATCATTATTCATTCAATAGCCCTTGTATGAATTAAATAAAGATTAATATTTGGCATAAAAAATTAACCAAACGATATCAAAATCAGGTACGAGTACCTACCTAGTAATAAAAAGATCTAGAAAGGTAGGCCAAGTCACATAGTTAGCACTTAGAATGCATCCAATAATTAATACTTAGAATAGAATAAAATTCTTTAATATTCTTATTTTTGAGTCACCGGAGATTAAAATAATTACATACCTATTGTCAAGTTCGCAACATTATTTTCCCACGAAATTAAATCAAAAAGAAAATCGGCAACCGCTCTTTAAAAAAACATTAATAACTACGAAATACGAATAAATATGCATATTTTATTATTAAGTTTCGTACAAGCGCTGCGTTACGAATAATTAAGGTTAATATTATTATATGAGTTCGTTGCATACAGATTTAAATTATTCTGCATTAAAAACCAGTGGAATGAAAAAATACCATTAGATTTTTTTTTTTAAATCTATTCCATTTGATTGAACAAGTTAACAGAGGACCCAAGACTCTAAAATATACCTTAAAGAGGGAAAAATCTTGGGTATAAATTAGTGATAGAAGCTATTATTTAAGAAGATATTTTCTGTGAAGGCAGGTTTCTTATACCGTTAAACTTTTATTAATTACTACTATTATTATTACTTTTGTACCTAAATCTTATGTACTAGCCAGTTGTTAACGTTTATGCTATGTGTCCTTTAGTTATAAATCCTTTTGTATGTAAATACTTGTGTATGTGTAAATGTTGTTGGTTAGTCAAATAAAAAAAAATAAAAAAATAAAAAAAAATAAAAATTAATTCAAATCGTTTATGCTCACTTCACAATCACAAAAATTGTTAACCATTAAAATGGTTAAACTCCCGTTTGCATCACGATTTTCAATTATCAATGCCTACGGCTCGTGCTTTCAAACACTAATAAAATAAAAAGTTCATCAATTCACCATTACTAATTTTTTTAAAGCAACCTGAACCCTCTTGTCGGGAAGAAGATATATAGCTATATGCAATATTTTCTTCTGTTAAAGAACTAGACCAATTGGTCAAAAAAATGTATAGGGACTCGTCCGCAAATTGTTGTCACGTTGCTTAACTGACCGGTCATAGCAAAATAATTGTCTAAAAGACAAGGCAAAGCAAATAATTATATGAGTAAAACTTTATCTCCATTAATTACCACCACAGTACGTATATTAAAATACTAGCTTATACCCGTGACTTCGTCCGGGTCGACTACAAAAATTTCAAACCCCTATTTTACCCTCTTAGGGATTGAATTTTCAAAAATCCTTTTTCAACGGATGTCTACGTCATAATAGCTATCTACATGTCTTTCAGCCCAATCTGCCAGTAATTTGACCTGTGCGTTGATAGATCAGTCAGTCAGTCAGCTTTTCCTTTTATATATTTAAACTAGCTTATGCTCGCGACTTCGTCCACGTGGACTACAAAATTTCAAACCCCTATTTCACCCCCTTAGGAGTTGAATTATCAAAAATCCTTTCTAAGCGGATGCCTACGTCATAATAGCTATCTGCATGCCAAATTTCAGCCCGATCCGTCCAGTAGTTTGAGCTGTGCGTTGATAGATCAGTCAGTCAGTCAGTCAGTCAGTCAGTCAGTCAGTCAGTCAGTCAGTCACCTTTTCCTTTTATATATATAGATTACACGCGCGACAATGTTGAGGCTACAAGAGGTATGAAATCGCAAAGATTTCAGTATCTTCTCAGTATAGCTGCTTGCGTTACCTTATTTACTAAGGTCCTTACTCTTTAGGTACATTTTGTATTAGTACATAAAGTACAGTAATGTCTTGTCCTAGTACATGAAATACTAGAACTTTTTGTAACCGGACGATAGCTTTGTGTCTTCTTCAAGGCGTATTACTCCATGTAAAAGTACATCGATTTACCATTACTAATTGAAATTTGACTGAAACCGCTAATCGCTCGTTACGTAATCAGTCGTTTACGGTAATCATGTAACGATTTGTAATCAGTTTGTAATACATTAATTTATTTTAATGAGGCGCCTGTTTTGTATAGCTTAGGTCGCGTCAAAGGGCCGAGCATTGATTAAACATGTTATGTATGATTTTGGTGAAATGGTCAATGGGTTTTGATAAGTAGTAATTCTGTGCACGATTTCGTGGGAAACCAGAATATATTATACCGTTTTCGTACTTAACTATTAACTATACCTAATACCGTATAAGCCGTAAGCTTTTATACAATAGACTTCATTTTTTATTTTTTTTAATCAAGTATACCAGATATATATAAATTTTTTGTCTCTTGCCAAACTGGTGAGCCAGTTTCTTGGCGAGCTGGCGCTCCTTAAAAATCCATACTAATATTATAAATGCGAAAGTGTGTCTGTCTGTCTGTCTGTGTGTCTGTCTGTCTGTCTGTCTGCTAGCTTTTACGGCTTAGCCGTTCAACCGATTTTGACGAAATTTGGTACAGAGGTAGCTTGCAACCCGGGAAAGGATATAGGCTACTTTTTATCCCGGAAAATTTAAGAGTTCCCACAGGATTTTTAAGAACCTAAATCCACGCATACGAAGTCGCGTCATCAGCTACTTCTATATAAATATAAATAGCACAATGGCAATTAATGATATAAATAGACACTGGGAGCAAAGGTGTTTCAAATTACGTCCAGGTGAAAATATCCCGCACCTGTAAGCTGCAGGTTTCATAGGTGTTAAATACATAGGGTTGCCAACCATCAGATATTCCTCGGACTTGTCCTAGTTTGAAGCGCGTCCAAAAATCAGAGTCAGTTAGTCAATCAGTCACCTTTTCGTACTATACCTATGTATGGTACGCGACAGGTTGAGATGGCAATCGGGGAGGGAACGCCCTGCACACCGGCACAGCCCCCACGCTAACCCGTTGCGGGATAGCTTCCAGAAGACATATTGGAGATGTCTCTCAACAAGTTCAAAGTTTTCATAAAACGTAAACTCATTGAAAAACCCTATTATAATGTAAAGGATAGGTATTTGAATGATAAGCAAGCTTGGGAATGAGTTTCTTAATTACGGCTATGTGATAGTTCTAATAAGTTTAGGTAAATAATTTTGTAAAGTGGTGATAATAAAAAGAATACCCGGCTGAGTTTGTTGTGGGCTCCTCTCAGACCTGGGCGCGTTTGGAACCCTCGTAGCTTTAGTTTTAAGTAGGTACGTATTAATTATCACCACTATATCATATCATCTTACAAATAAAAATTTATGACAATCAGGAAGCGTAAAATTTTACCAATTCTGAATGAATGATTTGAGTTTGAGTTTGAGTTTAGCTCGGGTGACGGGTGATTGCCATCTCGACCTGTCGCGTTCATAAACGGTTCTAAATTGCACATCTTGCGTAAGGTCAAGTACGTAGTTAAAGTTAACGTTGTTTTTGCGGTTTAGCCGTTTTCTGTTTGTATGTATAAATATAGTTTCTTCATAGCGCTTGTAAATGTCATCTCTGTTGTTTTTAGTAACGAGAAAGTAACGTAACTTTTCAACGATGTTTTTGGCATTTAAACTCGAATATCCCTAACGTTTTGTAATGGACTAAGAGCCAGCGCGTGCCATACCTTCGTTATTTTATAAAAGCTGAAAGTTTCTCTGCGTATTGTCCCCAACACTGGGAGGAACGTTTGTTTGGATCATGGTGGCTTTGGGAGATAACAGGTAATAAAGGTGTAATAAATCTTATGTCACTTTGCGCACTTAATCGTTACTTAAGGCATTCCTTATCCATACTAATTAATGTTAAGTAACGATTAAGCAACTCTGAGTGCGGCTGTATGAACCTACTCTATCGTTTGTATGTTGCAAGAAATAAATATTAGTAGGAAACTTCGTCCATAAAATATAGCTACAACAGTTTTCCAAGTTAGACCACAAAATTTAGGTAAGTAGGTACGTTTTGTAGCAAAACTTTGTGCGCAGTTTTATGGCTGTTTCTGGCGTCAATTTCTCATTTCAGGCAAAAATACACTTCGAGGCCATAGATTGTGGCTCTCAATCTCAATCAAAATAGTTTCGCATCAAAGCAAATTAGTAAGTCGATTCAAATCCGTTGTCAGTTGGCAGTTGGCGCGACATAATCGCAGGCCTGCGAACCGCGAACAGTCACACGGCCGAAGCTATAAACTACGAGCCATTGTTAGCTCCCAAATAATTAACATTGGCGAAACGCTGCAGTAACGAACTATTTTTTAATTAATTAAACTGTACCCGTAATCTTCTGTTTACAGTTGGTGAAACATTTCTGTTTGACGAACTCTGGTGCGAAAGCTTTTAGTTTCAGGTTATTAATAAATTATAGATAAGTATTTTTTCTACCGTCCTCTGCCTTCGTCCGTCCTTCCGTCCGTCCTGTCGGTCAGCGGGCTGTATCACGTGAACCGTAGTTAAAATTTCGACAGAATGTGTATTAACAAAATATGATAAGAATTTCAAAATGGCCGCCATGAAAGTTTTCGGAATTGCCTAAATTACGATACTACGAAAAAAAATACAGAACCCTTCGTGTGTGAAGCCGACTCACACCTGACCGATTTGTCTAAAATAAGTTCAACGTGTAGTTTTTGAATTATTGCCAAACAACGTGGGAATTTTAAAAACAGATTTTTTTTTCAAATGGTACGAAGGACCAAGTTTTGTAGTTAGTTTTTAGTTTGGTCCTACGCAGTAAACTTTTTAGAAACATGGGAATTCAGAAAAATTGTTTTTTAATTCCCATGTTTTTAGCACGTGGTTCGTTTGTTTGTCTTGTCTTGTCTGTTCTGTACAATATTCACCACTCTGAGAGGAGACCCGTGCTCTGTAGTGAGCTGGCGATGGGTTGATCATGATGATACTGACTTAAAGGCTGTACTTACAAGTTAAACGTAGGTACATTAGTCTATGCAAAAAAAGCCCTGTGCGAATCACTCGGTTCGCAAGCGACCAAAATTAGAATTTCCTCACGTAGCAAAGTTCGCATGGCGCGTCAGGAATCATTAATGGTTATATTACCATTCGAAGAACCTAGGGTCTTGACCCTGCTCAGATATTCTGCTCGACTCACATCGACGCGATTTTGATCTTATATCGCACGCCACTATAACTCCTATAATATGGATAAGCTCATGATGTTGAATTTTTATTTTACATAGGCTGAGTAGATATACTACAGAGCGCAAGTAAGTATTTACTACTTAGGTCGGTACTTTGACTTTTCTAGCGAATAAGACATTCTGTCTGAGCAAAGTCACAGTATATGCTGTATAAAATCTGAGGTCAGAGACTTGAATCCACCGTAAATCTAAGTAAAGTCTGAGCATTGTCAAAGTGAAAAGGAAAAGGTGACTGACTCACTGACTGACTGAGCTATCAACGCACAGCTCAAACTACTGGACGGATCGGGCTAAAATTTGGTATACAGATAGCTATTATAACTTAGGCATCCGCTGATAAAGGATTTTTGAAAAGTCTAAGTGGGAAAAATAGAGGTTGAAATTTGAGTAGCCCACGTGGACGAAATCGCGGGAATAAGCTAGACTTTTTTTAATTCATTATATACAAACGCTTGACCACAATCACACCTGATGGAAAGTGATGATGTGGCCTACGCGTAAGATGGGACGCGTTTACCTATAGAAGATGTCTATTCACTCGTTTTAAAGATACCCGGGTTGTATTTGTTAGGAAACATATCGTGGAAGAGTATTCCAAACCTTAGCCATGCGTATGAGGAATGAGTCAGTAATAAAGGAAGGTCCGAAGAGAGAGATGGTCTTTTATTTCTTTGGATAAACTCAGCGCATATTTCAAAGATATTAATATCGTTAACATTTCGAAGACGTATTAAGAACACTTTCGATAATAACAACATGCCTACGCATATTAAGGTTTATTTTCGTGGCTTTCCATAAATTGAACTGATTAACCCAGTGCCGGGAGCTGTTAAGCAAACTATAAATCTTTCCAGATTAACCGGATTAATCGATAAATTAAGTAACTGGTTACAAATAGACGCGAAACACGTTACTTTGCGGTCGGAAATACACATCCCGTAGTATGAGTAAGACGTTATTAACTTTTAGGGATCGCTCTTCTGATTTTCGCTTCGCTTTAGTGGACAGGCACTCTTACAGCGTAACCCTACTAATTGTAGTTGCTTAGCTAGCATATGAGATAGAAAAGCTTTTGGTATTTGATTGTAATTTTATTAATTCATGTAATATTATGTTATTTAATTGATATTTCAGCTTTTGGTTAAAAATAAGGTAATACCTGTTTCAGGATTTTTGGAAATTCTCCTCACCGATGTTCAAAAATTACACTTGAGCGAAGTCGGGGCGGATCAGCTAGTTTACTATAAATTGGGTCAATTACAGCATTGGACCAACTGTTGAACACGTCTTCGCTTCGCTTTAGTGGACAGGCGCCCTTAGACAGTGTAACCCTACTCGTAGTTCCTTAGCTATCTTATAAGGAAGCAATGCCCCGTTTATGTGTAATTGATGTCAACAGTTAGAGCATAGTTTATGTGCAGAAAGTGTATCGTTGCATACTTTCTCATTTTGGATCGTTTGCCGACCTAACAATGCCAACTTCTAAGTATATGACGAATATTAATATGGATCTTAGTAAAATAACTATTAACATCCACATTCATTTAGACTGTTATTTTAGTAAAAGTGCAAAATTTCGCTAAAAATTCTCGTCAATATTCTATGGTTTGTGCCACTTAACTTTGTGTATTGTCACAATCTATATAACTCTATCCTTAAACCATTTTGAGACACCAGATACCAACCAATCACAAAATATATAAGCTTTTAAAAAAACATTCAAAATTCAATTCGAAAATGTTTACATAAACATTCGAAATTACAAAAAATCGACATACCTACCTACCTACGTTTCAGAGTATATAACTATATACTCTGAAATAGCTATTTTAGGGTGGATTAACGGTATAGGAGGGGTGTTGTCCGGAATATTTTTATTCGGAAAATCTAGTCCTCAAAACGACTGAACTGAGTTTTGATGAAACTTTTATTTGGATATAGAGGACTTTGCGAGGAGTGAACTAGGCTTATCCACGCGGTTGGGTTAATATACACAAAAATCAGTCAAGTGCTAGTCGGACTCAAACACGACGGGTTCCGTACCGTTGAATAATCTACCCTAAAAACCTCATAAAACATACGTCCGTGTAGAATCTGCTTTCCAAACCAGTGGTAGAATTTCGCATTAAAGCCATTAAAGTTGATTTAATCTTGATTTAGGAATTTCATTTTAAATGCCTATAAGTATTAGGTAACAGAACAGGCAATTATTTCAATTCAATGGATGAATTGGTAAAATATTTTTATGAACACGACTAGCTGATACCTAACTAATAAATAAAATTGAAGTGTCTGTCTGTTTGAACGGGCTAATCTTCGGAACGGCTGAACCTATTTTGACGCGACTTTCACAGACAAGTAGAGGATTAACCAAGGAGTAACATAGGCTACTTTTTAACCGACTTACAAAAAGGAGCAGTTGTGTTTTTCTACCTATGTACCTACACCGAAATCTCCGAGATTACTGAACAAATTTGCGTATTTTTTAGGGTTCCGTAACTCAAAAGGAAAAACGGAATCCTTTAAGGATCCAAGGAAGGAAAAGAAAAACGGACCCGGAAAAAAGGATCACTTTGTTGTCTATCTGTCTGTCTGTCAAGAAACCTACAGGGTACTTCCCGTTGACCTATAATCATGAAATTTAGCAGGTAGGTAGATCTTATAGCTGACATTTGGGGAAAAATCTGAAAACCGTGAATTTTGGGTCAGATCACACAAAAAAAATTAAATTGTGGTCATGAAATAATAATTAGTATTTTCAACTTTCGAAGTGAGTGACTATACCTGGACATTCTAAAACAGATTTTTATTTATTTTTATGCATCATAGTTTTTGAATTATCGTGCAAAATGTCGAAAAAATACAACTGTAGTACGGAACCTTCATTGCGCGAGCTTGACTCGCACTTGGCCGGTTTTTTTTTATAAGTAGGTATTAGGTAACAGAACAGGCAGGTTATTTCAATTCAATGGATGAATTGGTAAAATATTTTTTTGAACACGATTGCAATTACTATGCCTGTTCGAGATCATTAAGAAGCAATAATATACCAGTCTATTTATTGCTTCCTCGAATAAGTGTCGATGCGTGATTATAATCGACAACTATTGAATGACTATTGACTACACAATAACTGGGGCATACCTCATATTACTTGCGTCTTTTAAAGGAAAATGCCCCACTAAATACCTCTTGCATACAAAACAGAAAACAATACACAATACTGACACAGTTTAGCAAACATACAGTTCTGTAAATGTTATCTAGCTTATGCTCGCGACTACACAAACCTCTATTTCACCCCTTTAGGGGTAAAATTTCTAAAAATCCTTTCTTAGCGGATGCCTACGTCAAAATAGATATCTGCATGCCAAATTTCAGCCCGATTCATCCAGTAGTTTGACCTGTGCGTTGATAGATCAGTCAGTCAGTCAGTCACCTTTTCCTTTTATATATTTAGACAACTGAAAGTAAAGATAACTCTTTACTTTCATAAATCATCCCTTAACAGGGATGATTTATGCTAGACCGTGCCGCACCCGAGCCGTGCACGTCCGAGGCACGTCCGGCGCGCAGACGATCCACGGATTGATCCACAGATATCCACAGATAGGTGTTATAGACAAGATTTTATCTGATAATGATCCGAGATAATATGCCCTGACATTCCTGACAAAATAAAAAGTATAATTATAGCACCTGTTATGGCAGCAAAACGCTACGTTCATGAATCTTATCTAAGTATGATTATCTTATTAGGTCTTATCTAGATTAGCCTTTTCGCAAATTCAAAGATTGCAAGTTACTCTGAATACAGATGTTCATAGATTAAGCCTTTCACACTATAAAACAAAGTGACAGCCGGCACGCAGTTGCTGAATGGTCATTTCCGAACTGTATAGTTGCTAAACTTGGATATTGAGTAAGAATCCACTTAAATAAACTAACATCTCGTTAAACAATACTTCAAGCCACATATTGTTACAAAATATTTGTAAAACTGTCGAAATTTACATAACCTATTACCTAAGCCATTTATATGGCAGTTAAAAATAGTTGCCGTGGCCTATATTTTGGTGATAAATAAAAATGATTTTATTATTCCAGCTATCTTAGGTCTAACGACGCACTAAAATTGGTTTCGAAATTTTAGTTATTTACCTACCTAAAAAAGGAGCTAAACTGACCAAATGACAATGTAGGCCTACTTTCAGCAATTATATTATACTAGCTTATGCCTGCGTCTTCGTGCGCGTGGACTACACAAATAGCCGAATCAGTCCCGTAGTTTGAGCTATGCGTTGATAGAGTCAATCAGTCAGCCAGTCAGTCATTCAGTCAGCTTTTCCCTTTATATAATATACGGATTCTGCGCATACAGCTCAAATCGCTTGGCATCGGAACCTGAGGTTTTAAGTCCCACTACGAAATAATTATTAGAAATTCTAATAGGAATTTCCGTTGGCACCCTTTGGGTCAGTACGGAACCCTTATACGCTCTTGAAATAAAAAACCGAAAATCAAAGCCGGGGCGAAATACCTAGTCTATTGTAAATCTGGGCGTCAGGTACAGTACGCCGCAGAAAGTAATGTACATCGGCCATTAGAATGACATTTCGGCTTTGTAGAGCGTTGCCTCTCTCACTCATACCTATATGACATTTTGTCGGTCTCAACGACAGAGACAATGCTCTACAAATCTGCTATCTCCTTCTAAAGGTCAACGTACATTTCTTTCTGCCGCGTACTGTATTCTAGTTGGTTTGTGTTTTGTTTTGTTTGTTCACAAGTTCTCTATTTGTCCTTCCCACGTCCGTACCCTTTCATATTTACATAACACTGTTATAAGACCTGTGATAGCCTAGTGGTTATGACGTCCGCATTCTAATCGGAGGTAAGGGGTTCGATCCCGGGCACGCACCTCTAACTTTTCGGAGTTATGTGCGTTTTAATTAATTAAATATCACTTGCTTTAACGGTGAAGGAAAACATCGTGAAGAAACCTGCATACCTGAGAGTTCTCCATAATGTTCACAAAGGTGTGAGAGTCTACCAATCCGCACATGGCCAGCGTGGTATAGACTATGGCCAAAATCCTTCTCACTCTGAGAGAAGACCCGTGCTCTGTAGTGAGCCGGTGACGGGTTGATCATGATGATGATGATGATGATGTTATAAGACCATCATTCACCCACGTATGTAGGTATCTAAGCAGGTACATATTATTTTCTATTTACTAAATTGTTGCAGCGTACGTCCCACTTATGCAACTATTTTATGTTCGTTACTAAAATAATGTTAGTAATAACTTAATAACTTTCAACATTGATAATGAAAAAGAATAATAATTAAGTTTTTTTTTTTTGTCGTAAAGTACTGACACTAGTACTTTACTACCATTACAATCTAGCCAATGAGAGAGGCTAATAAGCAATATTATATTAACCTAAACTTATAAACGTACTTATACCTAAGAATCAGTCCATTGACTTAGCTTAGTTTATAGTTAAGATACCTTATTGGAAGACACTTTGTTCTTGTGTTCCTAAAATTGCACTAGCACTAGTCTTTCACTTTGTTCGTGTGATATTTGATTTGCACTAGCACTACACTTTCACTATAGCTACACTAGCTCAAAAGGCTTAGTCCTCTTAGTGTACTATGATTAAAATAACATACTTGAATTCTTCTTTTTCTTAGCCAGAGCATAGAAGTTGTGATTGCGGAAGTCACAATTGGCAGAATTATTGGCACAGCTAATACCAAATCAAAATTTATTAACTAACGATTTTAAGCTTATTTCGTGGTTTAACGACATATTTTAATCGACTGACGATCACCGAAGGATTCGTCTGCCATACCAGTGTCTGGGTGTGTATAAGATCGATTGCAGCTGTGGGAGCTCTTATATTGGTCAAACGAAGAGACCCATAGCAACTCGGGTATCAGAACATATTAAAGCGGTGCGAAACAACGATCCTCAGAAGTCTGCAATCGCGGAGCATATTCTACAGCCAGGCACAAAACATTGCATTGAACTCCACAATCCTCGAGTTCTCTCCACAGACCGCCACTCTATAGACTAGTGCGCGAAGCGATTGAAATTTGCAAACACCAGAATTTCAATCGTGAGGATGGTGTTAAACTAGACGCTTCCTTGTACCAGTTTCTTCTTCTTCTTCAAGTGCTATCTCCTACCGGAGGTTGGCAATCATTAAGGCTAACTGGATCTTGTTTACTGCTGCCCTAAACAGTGATCTTGTACTCATGTTAAACCACTGGCGACGGTTCTTGAGCCAGGATATTCGTCTACGGCCAGTTCTACGTCTGCCTTTTATCTTGCCCTGTACTGTACCAGTGTATGTACCAGTTTACTATGAGTAATCTGTGCCTTCCAGGTACCTACCTATTTGTACTTACTCTGTCCTCTACTCTAGGACCATTTGGCTCCAACAGCCATCGCACATACGACAAACATTATACCTGCCCACTACCACTTCAGATATATTATACGCTCTACCTTTTGTTTATTGCGAATTGAATCGTAGCAAATGTGATAATCACTTTAGCTTTTTTGTCATCACTTTATAGTCAGGTAACTTCTAAAATTAAATAATAGTCAGCGACATTGTGCGTGCGTGCGCGCATCAAGGTGACAATGCATGCGCGTCACGTAATTCTACTAGTAGGTATATGCCTACAAGTGGAAACTACGGATGGCATTACCGAGCAATTCGTGATAAATTCTGTTGCGATACATATCTAACATACCATGGAAGAATGGCATTTTAAAAAACTATTGTACAATTGCTCGACAAGTTATTTTAAGCAAATTTTTTTGCGTTTGAGAAAGAGCAAAATTCTCATGAATACCTCAGCCCCGACTCTATTGGGAATACTGCTCAACGGCCTGCGGACTAAAAATGTTCTCCCCTCCTCCGCTCTATGGCTTAAGAGAGACAAGAGCTTAAGTTGCTTGAATGGAGACCCACAGCGGAAAGCGCAGCTAGCAGACCCTCCTCCTGGGAGCTGCTGGATATAAGGAGCACGAATTGCGTTCTGTGGTGGCGACCCTTGCAAGAGACCTATGTATATTGGACCTTGGAGACGGTGATGTAAGTCACGCAAATTGCTAATGCGTGTGGTCACCATTTTAGTGACGTCAGCACTAGATTGAAGTTTTGAGCTGATATTAGATATATTTCGATATTAATTAGACATGGTTCCAGCGCAATAGCAATTTGCAATACTTAGGTATACCCTAAACATACATATTATATCGCAACTTATGGCTTAGCTTATGAGCGCCACAACACCCAGTCCTTAGGGTCTCCTCTCGACACTCTAAGACTTGACTATTATTTTACCAATTTTTTTTGAGGTGACTCCGCAAAAGTTAAGTAAAGTTTAGGTACCTTTTAAGCCTACTGCCTATGGTAGATATTCATATACATGACTCACGTAATTTGTATTCAAAGTGCGATGGATATTCAAAATTACAAGAAGCACTGTTACAAACAAGGTATCGATGAACTTTTGGCGGTTATTGCTTCTGAGAATTTGAATGTTAACGTTCCCGATCGATGATAAACTTGCGATTGTAAACAATATGATGTGATGATACGTGGATGACACTGTTTTACTAAATTTAGGGGTGAATACAGAGAAAGGGTATGGTATTAGATACATACGGAGGTTCGACGATGCCGTCTATATAGACAGAGCAATCGGTCGGTATCTAAGTGCGGGATGAAGAAACGACCTGAACTAAGCTACGTAGTTAAGGCATAGGGCCCTATGTTGAAAGGTCCTTGTGGTCGACGTTTAATCTTTTATAGAGGAGAGTCTATGAAGTATCAACACTGAACTTTCTGGAATTGGTATTTGTTAGGCGAATAGAAGACATAAATAGGCTAGTATAATCGCAGGAACTATTGTAAAGTGCACAAGACTTGCGCACTTTAGAAAGATGCAGAGACTTAATATGTCGAACACAGCTGAACAGAGCTTCAGCTGTGGTTGATAGCGACAACACAACTGTGAAATACTTTTCTCAAAGGAAATAATGTCTATTAAGACGTGGTAAATACCTTCAAACTCACAGTAATTTCCGTAACATAAATGGTACCTCCCCGGAATTCAAACTCTCCACCTAATAAGGATCTCCAAGCTCTGTCCACTAGGTTATCATGTCTAAGGAAAAGCTGACTGACTGACTGACTGATCTATCAACGCAAGCTCAAACCACTGGACGGATCGGGCTAAAATTTGGCATGCACATAGCTATTATGACGTAGACATCCGCTAAGAAAGGATCTTTGAAAATTCTACCCCTAAGGGCGTAAAATAAGGGTTAGAAATTTGTGTAGTCCACGCGGACAAAGTCGCGATCATAAGCTAGTTTAGTAATAAACAGTTTACAACTTATAATTGCTCTAAATTAGAGCCTCAATTAGCTCAACAGGTAAAGAAGTGGACTGAAAACCGAAAGGTCGACGGTTCAAACCCCGCCCGTTGCACTATTGTCGTACCTACTCCTAGCACAAGCTTTAGGCTTAGTTGGAGGGGAAAGGGGAATATTAGTCATTTAACATGGCTAATATTCTTTTAATAAATAAAATTTAAAAAAAATCTAAAATAAGTAGACCACTGTATGGACATCTCAGGAAAACATACAATTTCATAACATAAGGATATTATAACATCAAAGGTAACCTGACATTCTATCCCCTAACAAAACCAATATTGAAATATAGACTTTACCACTCAATCTAAAGGTGTAAAATCGTATACAAGTGTAATTTCTCCCGCGTTTCGCAGGCATATCGGGTTCGCGGTATGCGCTTAAAGCAAAGCTATCGGTTTCAGCGTACCTTGCAATTTCAACCTGTGAAGCCTTTGCACGTAATAACGGAAAAAGATACCTGCAGATCAAAGATAAACATAATTTTAACATAATATTTAAGATTAAGAAAGTTTATCGGTTTCCAAATTCCACATCTATATTTTTAAAAGGAAAAGCAGACTGACTAATTGACTGACTGATTTTTCAACGCACAGCTCACACTACTGGACCGTGGGCAGATCGGGCTAAAATTTGACAATGCGACCTAACACATATCTAACCTAATGTATAGATAATAACATTACATAATATATATAGCCGTATTCACAATAATTATTCTATAGAATAACTGGGTAAGCCCACCCGTGTAAAGTCGGCAATAGCTAATAATAAGTGTAAGGAGACAAGCATAAGATAATTCATACAAAATAATATTTTATGACAAACTTTGTAGTTGCATCAGCGCTGAAGCGAGGCTGTGGACTTAGATATTATTAAGTCTTTTAATTCGTTTAAGGTTACTATACCTGCCAGCAGACTGGGATCCTTCTTAGATGGAAAGTTTTGGCCTTCTGGTTTGGTGTTTAGAAGGTATAAAGAGCGATTCACGAATACCGCCACTAAACATACCAGAGTATGATAGTACACCAGACAAATATTGATTTTTAGGGTTCCGTACTTCAAAAGGAAAACGGAACCCTTATAGGATCACTTTGTTGTCTGTCTGTCTGTCCGTCTGTCTGTCAAGAAACCCGTTGACCTAGAATCATGAAATTTGGCAGGTAGGTAGATCTTATAGCTGACATTTGGGGAAAAATCTGAAAACCATGAATTTAGGGTTAAATCACACAAAAAAAATTAAATTGTGGTCATGAACTAATAATTAGTATTTTCAACTTTCGAAGTGAGTGACTATATCAAGTGGGGTATCATATGAAAGGTCTTCACCTGTACATTCTAAAACAGATTTTTATTTATTTTTATGCATCACAGTTTTTGAATTATCGTGCAAAATGTCGAAAAAATACGACTGTAGTACGGAACCCTCATTGCGCGAGCCTGACACGCACTTGGCCGGTTTTTTTACCTTAGAATCTAAATTTTAATTTTATTTTATATTTTACCTCTGTAATAATATGGGTACAATTTGCCTGAAATAAATAACATTATTATTATTCTAATATATCTAATAATAATAATAATATATTATTATTATTATTAGATAATAGAAGCGCAGTCCTTATAGAGCTATTATAATATGTAGGGTATGTGGGCATATAATTACAAACATATAGCGTGTTATACAACCGTGGACGCAAATAACTTTCGTTATAATTGCAATAAGACGAGTCGAAATCGAATCAGGCTTAATGCAAGCCGCGGGCGAACTGGACTGATAATATCTGTATCGGGGGTTATTGCGAAGCGATCAATCGTTAGTAGCGTCAGCAGAAAAAATGCAAAATGATATTAAAAATATGGCAAACGATCATTTATAGGATTGACACGTTTTTTATTGCACTTTTGATGTGTAAAGAATGAAGACAAGAAGAAAGATACATAACAAAAATAGTCCAATACGGTCTTAGTGCATCTGCATAGTAGGTAGTTATATACCTACTCTATCTAAAAATAACCTGGCTTTATGGCGCTGTTTTTAAATGTGAAAAATAGTACGTTTTTTGACAGAGTGGGGGGTCTTCCAATGCTGTACTTTCCGGTGCGAGATCACGACTCTAGACCTAGACCCCAAAGTCTACGGGTTTATCGAATTAAGTACCCTGCCCACTTCAGCTTCGTAACGCGTTGAGCTGCGTTGATTATTCTGGTTCTCCTGCGGTTCCAATGGAAGAACACCAAAAAAAAATTGCAACCGTTGTTACAAACATTAAAACTTCGTTTATAATCAAAAAAATAAGATTAATAGTTTTTTTTCTACTTGTTTCAGAAAAATGGCGAAGAAAAGACACAAGCAGCCGATGAGAACTTGACAAAACAAACAAAATAATCTTAAAATTAATCCCAAACTAAACACTAACCAGTTGAGACTGTGATTCTTATCTAGATTCGTAATACACGTGTATGTTATGTAGGTATAATATTGCATTTATTTGCTGACGCTACAGCAATTTCTATCGCACACGTCGCCCGAGGCAACATCGACACTAGAAGAATGGTACATAACAAATCGAGTTACATTGATTAGTTACAAAAATAAACGACATGTGAACTCCGCCGACCGAAAAAGAAGATTTTTTACCGTACAAGTATCAATTAATTTAAATCATTCATTATCTTTTAGGCAGTGGCGTGCAGCTGATAGAGGCATAAACGCACTGCTTACCCTTATTGTAATAAATCAATGCTTATTTTTAATTAAAACCTGCCGGAAAATAAGTTCATGCCTAAATGCATACCCTGGCTTAAAATCCTGTGCACGCCACTGCTTTTAGGGTACCATACTTACACATAATAGGTATATATCTTATAATATTTCTTCTGGATAAAATAGCTTTCTAATGAAATGAAATGATTCATTAAAACTATGTCGGTTTACAATTTTGTGTCGGGAACCCTGAAGTAAGTTTAATAAATCTGTGTCTCTTGGTCATAATGATGAAAAGCATGATTAAAATTAGATCGTTTTAGAGCTTATCCATTACAATCAAACAGATCTTACTCTTACAGACTCTACATAATATTAATGTATAGAAAAAACTTACTCGAGATAGCTAGTACCTACTAACTGACTAACTACCTACTGTCCGATCAATATGGTTAACCGACCCAACCGTTACTTAAAAGCATCTTCTCAAGATAAATTATCATATCTATCTCGTAAGCAAAAGACCGTAACATCTTCGTGTTTAGCAGGTTAGAGACACATTATGCAAAAACCAAATATTTGTTTAGCATTTAGTTGAAAGTATGCCAAGTCGAACACAAACAAATAAAGTTAAGTGTGAAATATTTCTCAACGTGTTTCCTTGCCAACTGCAATGCATCTAGCAATTAATTCGAAAGTCTTTATAGAATAGAATGTTTTTTTTATTCATGTAAACTTTTTACTTATATATATAAGTACTTATGAATAGTCAGGTAGTTTTAATTTACCACTGGTTCGGAATGCCGTTCCTACCGAGAAGAACCGGCAAGAAACTCAGCGGTTGCTCTTTTTAATTTTTCAATTTACAATATTATTATACCTACAAGCCATTGCAGCCCCGTGCATTGCTTGAGCGAGTCAAATCCTAGCTTTTTTATCGTTTACATAGTCTGCGACTGTATAATATGTTTTTTTTAGGAGCATACTTTTAACACATTTTTTAAACTTGTGTAAAGGCAAGTCTAAAATTTTTTGTGGAATTTTATTATAAAATATTACACTCATTCCCACAAATGACTTTCCCACCTTCCAAAGGCGCGGCCGCAGGAGTAGCAAGCTTATATATATTAGCTTATTATGTATTACTCAAATTATACCTACAATTTAACAAAGTGATTAAAACAACTATTATGAATAATATGCAAAATTACTAGTTGTAATATAATTTAATTCAATCATGTTTCTGTCTATCTTTGGAAACGATATTCTGCAATAGAGCCGAGTACCGATAGCGAACAAAATAATATCGACGATGCTTCGATACATCGGTATATATTTAAAGTATTACATTATAATTATTACCAATAGGCCAACCAATATTTTAAAATATGCATAATGACGACATAACTCACTTTTGTCGGAATATATTGTAACGAACATAGCCTACATACAACATAGGGACCTAAAAAAAAAAAAAAAAAAAAAAAACAAAAAAAAACAAAAAAAAAAAAAAAAAAATTATAAAATTTTTTTTTTATCAATGTAAGTCAGTCAGTCTAGTCGGTGCATGAGAAATTCGGTTTTTATTTAGGTTTTCATACGGCCGCCAGTCAATGTAGTCTATCGAGGAAAACTGTCTCTAGTCGGTTGGAGCCTGCGGACCAGACGGTCGCGGGAGTTAGAATCAAAATCAAACACTTGACATTAGTTTTCTCTACTGCGTTGGGCCACAGTTCGAACACTTATGTGAAAGAACAAATTCCCTTATCATTGCAAGGGGTGGTCCGCGAGGGCTGAGCAATTAACTGGTGGTCGACCATATGGCTTCTTGTGTGTGTGTGTAATGGAAGTGCGAGCACTTAACGTTCGTAGACTCTAACACGCTGACGAGGACCATAGTGGTAGACACCTATAATGAGTAGAGGCGAGGCGGGACATGCGCGCACTAAGGTGCGTGCAGCCTAGCGCTCGTGTGGTGGAAATATTTGTGGAAATGGGTGCTTGCATTAAGTGCTCTTATGGAGGAAGACATAGTCTTCAATTAAACAGGTCTGTGAAACTATAATGAGTAGAGGCGAGGCGGGACATGCGCGCACTAAGGTGCGTGCAGTCTAGCGCTCGTGTGGTGGAAATATTTGTGGAAATGGGTGCTTGCATTAAGTGTTCTTATAGAGGACATAGTCTTCATTTAAACAGGTCTGTGGAATTATAAAATAGTTGAATGATATGGAGGTGAGGTTGTCTAAGACGGTAGACGTGCTTGTCGGTGGCACTTTGCACTATGTCTATCGCTATTTTTTCCCTAAGGTGCAACTAGTTGAATGATATGGAGGTGAGGTTGTCTAAGACGGTAGACGTGCTTGTCGGTGACACCTTGCACTATGTCTATCGCTGTTTCACTAAAGGAGAATAATTGGAAGAAAGGAACGACCAAGCGGTCAATGTCCTAATGCCGAATCAGTGTTGCGCGTGTTGGGTCCGCTGCGCCATACATTGAATGCTACCACTAAGTGGAAAAAAGGGGTAAAATACAGGGATTTACTGGCATAGCCAGAGGTTATACACTTATGTAAATACAAAGTCTCAAAGCAGGGTGCTATAAAATGAACGCAAGAGCGGGCAGGCATGCACATGATCGTACGTGCTGTCTATTAGAACACCACTATGGTAGGTGGAAACATGGGAGCATGGCTCTATTGTAAACCAAGTTTGGAATATTATAACTTGAGAGCATAGCTCTTATTACTTACAAGCCAGTTTAAATAGATGGTGCAATTATAAATATTATCCAAATATCAATATTTCGTTGGAAGACGCGTGCGGCATCGCTTCGACCCCATCGGTCGGAACGGTGTGTGTGCTTGCAAATTGTTACGTAATAACGTCCGGATTGTGGATTGAGTAATAACTCAACCGACGTTATAAAAATAGATAATATAATCTATCTAATTAAACTTATGTGCTGGACGACACATAAGATTTATACTCAAGTAAGAAAATTTGAGAATGGGACCACTTTAAGTACAAGGATACTTTTCTTATGTTATAGGGGCGATACTTCTAAAGTCTAAAAGCGATTCATGATTGATCTGGTAATGTGGCTGCTTAGGCGAGGTGAACCGCGCGTCCTTTAGGATACTCGGTAAATCCTTGCTTGAGCTGGCAGACGGAGTTGTACTCTGTGTTTACTTTCGATCTATTTGCTGGTATACGTTGGAGTGCGTTGGAAGATGATTATGCGAAGGAGAACCCTAGTGCCATTAATGGCGCCACTTGGCGCTTTGTGAATCCTTTGCTGAGCTGATTCTAGCATACTTTAATAACTACCGATCACAGAGGGCAGGTAATACTGCTGTTCTGTTTGTACTCTGACATTCGTTGGAATACTTAACCGCCTTATGGTGGTTAGTGAATACACGCATATAACATAAAGCAACTTTAGCGTTCGAGAGCACTTTAGCGAGAGAGGAACATAGCACTCTGGTGTTTGTGCATCCTACCTAAAGGAGAGCCTAGCGCCCAGTGCTTGTGAATCTTTTACTATAGTGATTTTTAGCGTACACAAATAAGTGATGACTTATCACTTGAGACCGAGCACTCTGAGTGCTAAATTACAAGGGTATGTGTGTAAAGGGACACGTTCCTTACCTATTGGGCTACGCATGTGTCTGAACATTGAATTGAATTGACTAGAGACACCAGATAGGTCTGTTGATCTCTATGTTACCCTAATATTGCTTGGAGCGTTGCATTCTTCTGATGGCAATTTATAAATAATACATAAAGCAACTTTAGCGTTCGAGAGCACTTTAGCGAGAGAGGAACATAGCACTCTGGTGTTTGTGCATCCTACCTAAAGGAGAGCCTAGCGCCCAGTGCTTGTGAATCTTTTACTATAGTGATTTTTAGCGTACACAAATAAGTGATGACTTATCACTTGAGACCGAGCACTCTGAGTGCTAAATTACAAGGGTATGTGTGTAAAGGGACACGTTCCTTACCTATTGGGCTACGCATGTGTCTGAACATTGAATTGAATTGACTAGAGACACCAGATAGGTCTGTTGATCTCTATGTTACCCTAATATTGCTTGGAGCGTTGCATTCTTCTGATGGCAATTTATAAATAATACATAAAGCAACTTTAGCGTTCGAGAGCACTTTAGCGAGAGAGGAACATAGCACTCTGGTGTTTGTGCATCCTACCTAAAGGAGAGCCTAGCGCCCAGTGCTTGTGAATCTTTTACTATAGTGATTTTTAGCGTACACAAATAAGTGATGACTTATCACTTGAGACCGAGCACTCTGAGTGCTAAATTACAAGGGTATGTGTGTAAAGGGACACGTTCCTTACCTATTGGGCTACGCATGTGTCTGAACATTGAATTGAATTGACTAGAGACACCAGATAGGTCTGTTGATCTCTATGTTACCCTAATATTGCTTGGAGCGTTGCATTCTTCTGATGGCAATTTATAAATAATACATAAAGCAACTTTAGCGTTCGAGAGCACTTTAGCGAGAGAGGAACATAGCACTCTGGTGTTTGTGCATCCTACCTAAAGGAGAGCCTAGCGCCCAGTGCTTGTGAATCTTTTACTATAGTGATTTTTAGCGTACACAAATAAGTGATGACTTATCACTTGAGACCGAGCACTCTGAGTGCTAAATTACAAGGGTATGTGTGTAAAGGGACACGTTCCTTACCTATTGGGCTACGCATGTGTCTGAACATTGAATTGAATTGACTAGAGACACCAGATAGGTCTGTTGATCTCTATGTTACCCTAATATTGCTTGGAGCGTTGCATTCTTCTGATGGCAATTTATAAATAATACATAAAGCAACTTTAGCGTTCGAGAGCACTTTAGCGAGAGAGGAACATAGCACTCTGGTGTTTGTGCATCCTACCTAAAGGAGAGCCTAGCGCCCAGTGCTTGTGAATCTTTTACTATAGTGATTTAGCGTACACAAATAAGTGATGACTTATCACTTGAGACCGAGCACTCTGAGTGCTAAATTACAAGGGTATGTGTGTAAAGGGACACGTTCCTTACCTATTGGGCTACGCATGTGTCTAAACATTGAATTGAATTGACTAGAGACACCAGATAGGTCTGTTGATCTCTATGTTACCCTAATATTGCTTGGAGCGTTGCATTCTTCTGATGGATATTTATAAATAATACATAAGCAACTTTAGCGTTCGAGAGCACTTAAGCGAAAGAGGACCATAGCACTCTGGTGTTTGTGCATCCTGCCTAAAGGAGAGCCTAGCGCCCCAGTGCTTGTGAATCTTTTGCTAGAGAGTGATTTCTAGCGTGAGTACTTTATCACTTACAAGTAAAATACAAAAACCCAACATTAGCGTTTGAAGACACCTATGCGAGAGACGACCATAGCGCTCTGGTGTTTGTGCATCCTGCCTAAAGGAGAGCCTAGCGCCCCAGTGCTTGTGAATCTTTTGCTAGAGTGATTTCTAGCATGGACTACTTTATCACTTACAAGTAAAAATAATAAAATGCAACATACCTTCACACAATGGATTGAGGTCAGGCCTGCGATTATAACTTGCTTCGGCGGTATCGTAGTGCAAGCCGCTCATCCTTGAGATCTCTAAGATCATTACACTCATTCACACACAAAGGATTGAGGTTAGGCCTGCGTTTATAGCTCGCTTCGGCGGTATCGTAGAGTAAGCCACTCATCCTTTAGATCTCTAAGAGATCGATATACCTACACCACACCACACTACACAAACCATTTACAGTGGAACACGCCACTATAAAGTATGCTTGCATGCGCCGTGCTATTTCATGAGAGGAACGCACCTCTCCTAACAGTATGCTTGCATACATTGCGCTATCCCTTGAATGATGACGCGTAGTGAGGGGGGGGAGCTCGTGTTCGTTGGTATTTTATGTTCTTAATGTGATAGGATACCAAGGGAAGGCAGAAGCTCACCGTTGAAGGCGCGGCGGAGCTTTCAACCATCATTCACTCCTAACCCCTTTTACACGAACTGGAGTGAATGGTGCCATTACACAGGGCTTCTTCTTCCTACAGTAGGAGGAAGAGCTTACATTTAGGTTTACACACGTTGAGTATGGGTACTAATATTATTACACTTCTTTTAATACGTCTCAATTGCTGAACCCACATCTTAAACCCCAATGGTTTAAATTCTATACCCGAACACGGTAGACATTTGGTATTCAAATACGCGAACAACTGAATGATCGACCAGACAACTCCTATACACGAACGCACGTTCCAAAATAATGTGTTAGTTTCTATGCGTGAATACATACCTTCAAAGCCCGAACACCTACAGTCATTTGAGCATTCAATACGTGAATGCCCACTTCCTCTGCTCATACCCCGTAAGGTCCGTTAGGTCTGATGAACTCACTATTTCTGATACTCTAAACGTCCTTGGGTTATTGCGTTCACAACATGTTAAAAGGTTTCTACTGTTAGATGATACGCGTGCCACTAAAAGATATGAAATAGGAAGCGTATTCTTTAGGTAGATCAGTATATGAGGTAGGGTAGATTCATTAGGTAGGCCTCGGAATAGCTACAATATGCCGCATTAGTTTCTCATAATTGTTCATAAAATGTATTTATTTATAATTACACTCACGATAGTTTAAACACTGAAATAAAACTTAAAAAAAAAATATACCTACAGTGTTTTCAATCAATATAATAAGACGATTTTAGAGTCTAATATTTTATTTGCCTAAAACTGGATTATAACATAAAATGTGACATTATAATCAAAATATATTTTGGTGATTTAGTTTAATTAAATGTAAGTAGGGGTCCATACATTATTCAATTTTTTTGTCGATTTTAAAACTATAGATATTTCTAAGACTGATAAAAATAATATAATTACTACATTATTATTATTATTATATATTAGTTGCTCTCACGCCCGTGTACAAAATTATTATTATTATTTATTTATTATTTAATTAGAACGGCCATAAAGCCAATTACACTTATTAAACTACGAGTACAAACTAACATAAACATACTTACAAAAAATTGTTAAAATTATAAATTTTAAAAAGCAAAATTATAAATTTTCATTTAGCATTTTCTGATTTCTCACAGAATATCCAGTAGTCTTCCGGAATGGTCGAGGGAAATAAAGAACTAAAGCATCTTTATGAGAGTAAAAAGCTTTCTTTGTAGTCAATCATGTATGGGGAACTTGGATGGACTCTGTAATTTAAAAGTGTATTCACACTATTTAATTACAGCTTGCGAATAAATACCTCAGCAGTATAATGTAGACTGAACCTTTCTTACTTTTTCCATTTTTTCTAAATTATTTTATAGTAGAGCTATGTTTAGGAATACTTATAAGTACTTTTACTATGGAATCTTGACGGCTATTTTCAGGGTTTCGTATCCGAAGAATGCCAACGGGACCCTATTACAAAGCCTCCGTTGTCCGTCCGTCAGTTTTTTTTTCTTTTTTATTCAGATGCAAGTTAGCCCTTGACTGCAGTCTGCAATCTCACCTGGTGGTAAGTGATGATGCAGTCTAAGATGGAAGCGGGCTAACCAGAAAGGGGTGTGGCAGTTTTTATTGAACCCTTGACCGTTTGGTTTCTACGCGGCATGCATCGTACCGGAACGCTAAATCGCTTGGCGGCACGACTTTGCCGGTAGCGTATCTAGCCACAGCTGTAGCCTTCCGCCAGACCAGACCAGAAATTTAGAAATTATAAAATTTCAAACCCCTGCCAGGAATCGAACCCTGGACCTCACACTAATAAGACCACAGTGCTTACCACTGCGCCAGCGGGGTCGTCGTCTGTCCGTCCGTCTATCTGTCAGCGCCTTGTATCTCATGAACCATCGATGCATAAATCATAATAGGTAGAGAGTTGAAATTGTCAGTGAGTACCTATTTCCATTGAAGCTATAAAAACAAACAATAAAAAACCAACGATAAGGAATTCATTTTATCATTCAAATTAAAAGATTAATAACGTACTCCGGTATCAAGTTTTCATCTTGAAAAGTTACACTGTATTGCTATACGAATCTTAGTGACAAGAACAAAAGGGCCAATGTGAAAAGCTGGATAAGAAATAGATCGCAATAAAGTTCACACGACCTATCCAAAACTGAGGATCCGTGGGAAAATCTAGTTGAAAATATCTCAAAACTTTCCAGGCTTCCCATAGATTTTTTTGAGTCAGACGCTCCCTTATAAGTACGTGTATCTACGTACCTATAAGGACACACCGCACGCAAGGACCAGCCCTGATACGATGACATTATCGAGTCACCACATCAGTCACTACAAGTTCATTGACTCCGCTACCGTCAACAAAAACCTGTATCCAAAATATTACATAACCAATATTTCTACCTTACGTAAGGCACATACCGGACCCATATTGTTAAAGGAACGCATATATTTACTTACAAGTAGGTGTTTACCTACGAAGTGTTATGTATGTTTGTTTGTATATATGTTTTCTCCTCGCTTCCGGTTCGCTTTCGTTCGTATTAATATTCAAGGTATACCGACGGCAGCGGGACAGACTTTCTTAGAAGTATGGACTAATGCCAGAGGAGGTTATAAGGCTTGGATACATTGTACAGTACGCAGCCGAAAGTAATGTACATCGACCTTTAGATAGCAGATTTGTAGAGCACTTTTTGTAACGTTGAGACCGACAAAACGTCATATAGGTATACTAGCTTATGCCCGCGACTTCGTCCGCGTGGACTACACAAATTTTAAACCCCTATTTTACACCCTTAGGGTTGATCTTTAACTATGATATTTTAACATATTATGTGCTCAATCAACTATGTCATACTGCTAATTGCAAAAATATTAATTACAAAACTTCTTTATAGACACTTCAAAACTGACAGACTTTCATACAAACTTCTAACCCCTATTTTACCACTTTAGGGGTTGCATTTTGAAGAATCCTTTCTTAGCGGACGCCTACGTTATAATAGCTATCTGCATGCCGAATTTCAGCCCGATCCGTCCAGTAGTTTGAGCTGTGCGTTGATAGATCAGTCAGTCAGTCAGTCAGTCACTCAGACCTTTTCCTTTTATATGTATAAGATGAGTGACAGAGACAACGCTCTACAAAGCCGAAATGTCATTCTAAAGGCCGATGTACATTACTTTGGGCCGCGTACTGTAGCTTCACGATTGAATTATTTTGACGACCTCCCTGGCGCAGTGGTAAGCGCTGTTGTCTAATTAGTGGGAGGGCCCGGGTTCGATTTCCGGCAGGGTTTGGAGTTTTATAATTTCTAAATTTCTAGGTCTGATTCGCCATTGACCGGTTTTTTCATCTACAGATACAACGGTTTCTAGTATATGGTCCACACCAGGATTCTACGCTCTTTCTCTCAACGCTAATGATTTGAAAGTCAATTTATGCGAATGATTAATGATACATTAGCATTGCAACAGTAGATTCAGTGCATTCTTCTATGTAGGTACAGTGTAGGTACAGTGTACACCAGCTATTTGCGTGAGAACACTATGGAGTATCGACCTTCTGTATTATGCTGTTTCGTGCTGTATAATTAGGATTCCGTACCCGAATGGCGCCAACGGGACCCTATTACTAAGCCTCCGCTGTTTGTTCGTCCGTCCATCTTTTTAGGGTTCCGTACCTCAAAAGGAAAAACGGAACCCTTATAGGATCACTTTGTTGTCTGTCTGTCTGTCGGTCACGAAACCTACAGGGTACTTCCCGTAGACCTAGAATCGTGAAATTTGGCAGGTAGGTAGATCTTATAGCTGATATTTGGGGAAAAATCTGAAAACCGTGAATTTAGGGTTAGATCACACAAAAAAAATTAAATTGTGGTCATAAACTAATAATTAGTATTTTCAACTTTCGAAGTGAGTGACTATATCAAGTGGGGTATCATATGAAAGGTCTTCACCTGTACATTCTAAAACAGATTTTTATTTATTTTTATGCATCATAGTTTTTGAATTATCGTGCAAAATGTCGAAAAAATACGACTGTAGTAAGGAACCCTCATTGCGCGAGCCTGATTCGCACTTGGCCGGTTTTTTTTTTTATTCAGATACAAGTTAGTCCTTGACTGCAATCTCATCTGGTGATAAGTGACGATGCAGTCTAAGATGGAAGCGGGCTAACCTGGGAACTAACTGGCTAACCTTTCTAATAAACCCTTTGGTCTCTACATGGCATCGTACCAGAACACTAAATCGCTTGGCGGCACGGCTTTGCCGATAGGGTGGTAACTAGCCACGGCCGAAGCCTCCCACCAGACCAGACCAAGAATTTAGAAATTATAAAATCCCAAACCCCTGCCGGGAATTGAATCCGGGACCTCCCACTAATAAGACCACAGCGCTTGCCACTGCGCCAGGGAGGTCATCGAAATTTGTCCCTCAGCGGGCTCTATCTCGTAAACAGTAATAGGTAGAGAGTTGAAATTTGTATAGAATACTAGCTTATGCTCGCGACTTCGTCCGCGTGGACTACAAAATTTCAAAACCCTATTTCACCCCCTTAGGAGTTGAATTTTCAAAAATCCTTTCTTAGCGGATGCCTACGTCATAATAGCTATCTGCACGCCAAATTTCAGCTCGATCCGTCCAGTAGTTTGAGCTGTCAGTCAGTCAGTCACCTTTTCCTTTTATATATTCAGATATTGTGTTTCTATAGCCGATATAACAACAAATAATAAAAATTACCAAATGGTTGCCACGAAAATTAAAAAAAAAACCCCATCTGGCATCCCTAGCCGCAAGAGGCGACTAGAGAGTAACTGATGTCTATGAAAAGATAAATCAAATAGCCCTGTAGGTACCGAGTACCTTACCACATTAAGATTGTAAACAGCGAATACATGGTCGGGGACAGTTAATTAGCCGTAACGGTACAAGTATCGTTCAATCACGATACCCAGTACCAACAGAATTAGCATGGCGCTGCCACGACTTGTTTTCATTTCAATACTACTTAGTTTTGATCCGGTAAAGCTATATAGGTACCTACTAAGTCTAAGTCTAGGAAGTGTTTCATGTAATGATATTTTATGTGTACAAATATGCACTAATTAACAGCTTTTATTTTTATAACAGTTTTTTACCTAGATTTTATTAAATTTGTTTAACGCGAACTCGCCATCCTCACATAAACTTTAACAGTTTCTAGAGGATGGCGAACTGTTTACTTTAAAATGTATTATTATAATTTACGTGATCAATAAAAATAAAAAAAAACTTACTGAAACTAATTACATTGCAGTACTGTGTTATGAGTATATGCATAGTCTCTGTGTAAATCTCCATGTAAAAGGGTTGTGTCATGAGTCTTTGGTAAAAAAACATCTTGTCATTATTATAAATTAGTATAACTAACTCTGGTCTAATAAATTACGTCTTAACTAGTAAATCAGTAGTTTCATATTCTTTAGATAATATATATTAAACTACGAGACATAACAGGAGATTATACACTAAGTTACTCGATCCCTTCCGAGTATAAGTAGTACGCGACAGGTCGAGATGACAATCGGAGAGGGAACGTCCCCGACACCCGCACAGGGTTAGCACGGGGGCGTGCTAACCCGGTGCGGGTGTGTGGGGCGCCCTCCGCCTCATACCCCGATTGCTATCTCGACCTGTCGCGGACTATACCTAGTTACGTATCTTGTAAAATTATAGCTGAAGCCTTGGTGTGCAAATGCGACTCTGACTGGCATTTGCCCGATTTTCTTTTTTATTTAGTCGATGACAAAATTAGCTCTTGACTGCGATCTCATCTGGTGGTAATAGATGATGGTAATCTAAATATATAAAAGAAAAAGGTGACTGACTGACTCACTGAATGACTGACTGACTGATCTATCAACGCACAGCTCAAACTATTGGACGAATCGGGCTGAAATTTGGCATGCAGTCGCAGATAGCTATTATGACGTAGCAATCCGCTAAGAAATAATTTTTGAAAAGTCAACCCCTAAGGGGGTGAAATAGGGATTTGAAATTTCTGTAGTCCACGCGGACGAAGTCGCGAGCGTAAGCTAGTAATTGATAATAGTTTATTATAGCAGCAATAGAAATACACATAGGGAAAATTTCAACTCTCTATCTATTACGGTGCACGAGATACAGCCTGCCGACAGACAGACGGACGGACGAACAGCGGAGGATTAGTAATAGGGTCCCATTGGCACCCTTGCGGTACGGAACCCTAAAAATCAAAAGGCAGAGTAGCTTAGTGCTCCTTTGCAAAAAATTGATAATTTCAGAAAAAAAAGGACTTAGGTACCTATACTATTTATGCAGGGGTATACTTAATGACCTGGAGAGTGACGTAGGCTACTTTTCATCCCGGGAAATCAAAGAGTTACCACGGGATTTAAAACATCTAAATCCATGCGTATCTACGAAGTCGCGGGCATAGAATAGAATAGAATAGAATAGAATGTTTTTTTTATTCATGTAAACTTTTTACAAGTGCTTATGAATAGTCAGGTAGTTTTAATTTACCACTGGTTCGGAATGCCGTTCCTACCGAGAAGAACCAGCAAGAAATTCGGCGGTTGCTCTTTTTAATTTTTCAATATTCAATGTTATTATACCGTACTATACAAGCCATTGCAGCCCCGTGCATTGCTGGAGCGAGTCAAATCCATAAGCTATCAATAACAAATAATAATTAATTATTATGCACCACGCATATCGTCAATGAAATTATCCTAAACCGAAATCAATTTCTCAACACCCGATAGCTCATAATTAATTCATAAGTATGCACGACACATTTCGTAATAAGTGGTAACCGACACCTTGCCTAGACAACCTAAATCCTATTTGGCAAGTGATCAGCCTGCGTATGTGTCAATCATTTATCAGTCCATAAATTATTATTATTAATTTTATCCATACAAACACTAGTTGATGTACATTTACACATTGGTATATTGCTGCCGCCACATTGCTGCCTAGCTCGGAATGTAATCAGTACCGTTATTATATTTTGGCGTTTAAACTACCGCGAGTGATTTCCATTATAAATAATATCTGTCCCGGCTGTACTTACCTACTCACGTGTCTAGTCGACGTCTAGTTTCGAACCCAACCGGGGTCCTTTTTCAAGGGGGACTCCCTTGAAAAAGGACCCCGGTTGGGTTCGAAACTAGTCGGGCTAACGTCGACTAAACACGTGAGTACAGCCGGGACAGATATTATTTACCCTTATTATAAATGCGAAAGTGTGTTTGTTTGTTGGTTTATTGGTTTGTGCAACGGTGCAACGGATTGACGTGATTTTTTGCATGGGTATACTATACATATAGACCTGAAGAGTGACATAGGCTACTTTTTATCCCGGAAAATCAACGAGTTCTCACGGGATTTTTGAAAACCTAATACCACGCGGACGAAGTCCTGGGCATCAGCTAGTGTCATATAAGCTTATAAAGATTGTATGGGGACCAGTAATGCCACGACAGCGCTGTGACAGCTGGTGACAGCACTGTTGCGGCAGCACTGCTGCGTGCAGCGTGGTTTGGAACAGCGAAACCGCTCCGTGTACAAACTACCTACTTCGAAGTTCAACAGTTAGATCGTAATCAAAATAATTAATTATTGTTTGCGAAATACATTAAACAATGCATTTGGAACAGCGCGGGGCGCTTTCATCAACCGTATCTGTCGATCACGCTCAACCGCACCATTTTGGGCTAAGCATTCCAATGTACTTGCCGCTTTCGTGAACAATAGAGAGATTTGTCATGGATCTGTCATTAGTAATGAACCTACCATTGGTTGCACTTGCATCAAACATCACTTTCCATCTTTCATCGTTAGCTGTTATTCCTTTCGCGTAGGTCCTAATATTATAGAATTTTTTAAGGTTCCGTACCTCAAAAGGAAAAACGGAACCCTTATAGGTTCACTTTGTTGTCTGTCTGTCTGTCTGTCCGTCTGTCTGTCAAGAAACCTACAGGGTAGGTACTTCCCGTTGACCTAGAATCATGAAATTTGGTAGGTATAGCTGGTTGGGGAAAAATCTGAAAACCGTGAATTTGTGGTTATATCACACGGAACCCTGGTTGCGCGAGCCTGACTCGCACTTGGCCGGTTTTTTTTTAAATAATCAAATTAGGTAACTACAGGCGAGTCACATTTTGTGACTCTCGCCAAACTGGTGGGCCAGTTTGTTGGCGAGCTGGCGCCTCCTTAATAATAATTAGTAAGTAAGACAAGACTGTTTCGTATTCTTACAATATAATTCTTTTTAAATTAGGCAAAAATGAGTTAATTCTCTTAAATCATCGGAAAAAGAAGTTTTATTGTGCCCTTTACCATCAAAAGAAATACAAAAAACAAAATCAACAACTTTTACTGAGTGCAAAACTAATAAAAAACTAGCTTTTAGTTTGTTCGTATTACCTACTTATATAAAAAAGTTAAAAAAATGCGTACTCGCACTAGATCGGTAATCGTTCAATAAAAAACGTTTTATAAATTCTTGAGTGCTGTTTGATTCATCGATGATAAAAAGTCGGTCAAGTGCGAGTCGGAGTTGCACACGAAGCATTCCGTATCATTGTACAAGATATAACACTTTGTTCATGTGCAACAGACCTCACGTACATGTGAAGTGTGAACACTAGTGCGTTTTAGTCTGTGACACTGACGCATGACAACGTCAAACTTGACGGAAGCCAAAGTGACTTTTGAAAAAGGACTAAAAATTCTCGCAACGAACTTTTCTGACTATACAATTTTTCGTGTCGCTTATATTTTTGTGTAGCCTGTGACGATGTCAAACATTCCAAGAAAAACAATAAATACGAAGATTAGAACAAAATACGTACGACACTTTTTAATTTTTGTAAATTTTCGAGGCGGTCTTTCTGTTTATTTTTATTTTTTGTTGTTATATTATAGATATAGACAGATAAATACACATTCTGTGAAAATTTCAACTCTTTACCTGTTACGGTTCACGAGATACAGTCCTCTGTAAGACAGATGGATGGACGGACGGATAGCGAAGGCTTGGTAATAGGGTCCCGTTAGCATATTTGGGTACGGGCTACGGATCCCTGAAAGTAAAAAATTACTTAATTCTTGTTTTTCCTGTACTTACCTACTTACCTACCGGAAATACGAAACTTATTTATGTAGGTCGATATTATGCAAACTTGAACAGTAAACTTTTTATGCATTTACTATTTATTTGTTCTGTTTAAACGTTCCTCACTATGGTTTCTTATTTATTTATATTTACCTACTTTTCTAATGTACATACGTGAAACGTAATCCTACTAATTATAATAATGAGGAAGTATAAGTTTGCACGTTAGTTGTTTGTCCTTCAATCACGCCGTAATAAAGTAATAGATAGTATAGTAATAGACGTGATTTTTTAGAGATTTATTTTTTAGAAAAAAGTTAAGTAAAGTTAATCCCACACATCGATATAAATGACAAGATATGGTCAGGCGAACAAAATTTTTCACGGTTTAAAAACCAAATAAATCAGCGCCACCTCTTAGATACTGATGAACGACCCGTTTGAAATCCAGACGTCACTGAGGTTGCATTGGTGCAAAAGCACCAATGAGTGGGTGCCATTTTGTTTGTTCAACAACCCTGTCCATACGAACTACGAAGTAATAGGTATATAGGTAAGTCAATGTTCCCACACTAAAATATTTATTCCCACTTCGTCGTAGTCACGTCGTATAGTTAACATTTTCTATTTTCACAGTTCATAACATCTCATACAACTCACATTAAGTATTGTGCCAGTTTTCACATACTTACAGAATTATCAAAGTGTAAATAACAAGCTACCGAAATAAACTTTTTTCACATCTAATCTCAATTAATAACAAAGTATTGTCATTTTGTCACCGATTTCAATTACCTTGTAGGTAAAATTTGGCCCCCCGATTGTGTAAGAAAAATGTAGGTATAAGGTTTGTATAAAGAGAACGCATCGAATGAAAACATGGGCTGTTTCCCATCACTAACCTCAGATCGGTCAAGGCTCTATTGAGGCATTGTTTTGCTTTGGAATCTGCGAAGCATAGCATCTGTAGAATTTATGATGAGCGATGAAAAACAACAGCTTAAAGTAAGGTTGGGTCCACATTTGTATCCTTTTGGTGTATCTTCGCGATGTTCGCTAATTTGAAACATAGTTTAATTTCTTAAAACTTAGCCAAGGCAACTTATATCCTTCAATGACTGTACAAGTGTACAGTGGCCAAAAGCACAAGATAGCAGATTTGTAGAGCGTTGTCGTTGAGAGCATGAGACCGACAAAACGTCATATAGGTATGAGTGACAGAGACAACGCTCTACAAAGTGGAAATGTCAGCCTAAAAACCGATGTACATTACTTTCTGCCGCGTACTGTACTACTTATGCCCACGTGGAAAGGTTTAGGAACTACCTACTGGCTGCATTTTCCTAAAATATTATGTTTAATCAAACTTAATCTCCGTTAGCAATTAAATATCTCACTTTGTATATTTAATGATGATGAAAAACATCGTGAGAAAACCTGCATGCCATGATGTTTCATAATGATTTAAATGATCTCAAAGTTTTGTGCAGTCTACCACTTCGCATTTAGTCCAGCGTGGTGGAGTATACCCTAAATCCTTCTCATTTTAAGAGGAGACCTGTGCTCATTACCTATTGAGCCAGCGATGGGTTTTATCTTTTATTAACAGGCTTTTACATTTATATGTACGTCAGCCTTATCTTATTCTACAATTCTATCTGTATATACGATTCTAACTTATCCTACAATACAATCCCACAACAATGTTACTTAGGTACTCTGTAACAAACTGAACAGATCGCAAGCTCCGTCAGAATTCGGGTTGAGATGATGAACATAATATCCGTCAATGCAAAGTAGGTACTCTTAAGTTAAACATATGCTCGACACATATGGAAACCAGTTATGTCATGAGTCATTGATACTTTTCTATGATCTTCAGATATTTGAACCCACGCAAAAAAGACGCGTCACAATGCCTGCGTTTCCGCTGCGACACGCCCGACTCGCGTTTTCTCGCCGTGTAATTTTTTTAATCCACTTTGACAAAAGGAGAAGATTGACAGCGCTAAGCTCCTGAAATGGGACGTCAAAAAATTCATTGACTTTGGTTGTGTTGTTATAAATTATTAGCTATACTTAATAGTTATTTTTAGCGTCAGTTTTGATTTGTAAAGTTCATAAATAAGTAGGTATCGAGGAATGTCAAATACGCAACGCCAACATGAGTTTCAGGACGGGAAACGATAAATTATTGTACAAGTATTATTATAATTATTTCATAAATAAAACAAAATTATTTCTAATATTTTGGTAAGTAGTAGATATTAACTTCGTAATAATGTTATGCTAGTATAATGTTTTAAGTTGCCAAAAATATATGCAAATTCTTTGACCTAGTCCACATGATTGATTATACACATCCCTGTAGGCTCGAGACTCGTAACTACTTATTATTAAATAAGATTACTACAATTATTATACAATCACTGGTGCCAGTTCTCTTGTCTTTATCTAAACTAAATTTAGACTATCTCCATCTTTTCTTTTTAATATTGCTAAAAAGGGACGGAACATGAATTTTACATTAATTTAAACCTCTAGATTTTAGTGCACGCTACAAATTTAAACAACAGGCTCGCGACTAGCAGCTAAAGTCACGAGGTTTGACAGCTCTAAATTATTTTTAAAACTGTCAAACTGTATCTGTCCTTTTCTAAATGCAGTAAGAAGAGGATGCGATTACTCTATTAGGTGTGCACAGAATCGGTACCACTATCAATGTATTATGTCACAGATAATAACAGCGGTTTAAATCGTAGTGTGTAGGCGCTCTAACGAGTGGTCACTCGACACAATTAGATACCGTGCCAATAGTTCAAAAGTGAAAACATTTCCTACATTCCAAATATGGCTGCAGTAAAATGTGTCGATGAGACAAATTATACCAATACTTTTTTACTGTTTGACTTTCAAGTACGCACTTACTTTCCTCTATATTTGGTTTGACCAAATAATTTTACTAATTAGTACATAAGTTATGTGATAGTTATGCAGGTCATAAATTATATAAAGACGTCGCGTAGGCGTTACAAAAAGTTCAAACTAAAAATCACCTTACATAGGTATGTGGCAAAATATAAACTACCTAACCTAACCTAGATTTTTAAATAAAAATAGCGAGCAAACGAGCAGGCAGGTCAACTAATGTTAAGTGATTACCGCCGCCCATGAACATTTGCAGCACCAGGGGAACCGAAATTGCGTTGCAGGCCGTTTAAGAATTTGTTGGTCCGCCCCTTGAACAACCCTGTTATAATCTAGTTGGAACACCACCGAAAGGACTTGATTATAAAGATTCCACGTGCGTGGAAAAAAGGATCTGGCACAACGGGCGGTCGAAGTGCACCAGACACCCAGGTGGTGAGGGTGAAATTGCTTACGGTGACGTGCGGTGCGGTTGTAGAAGGAGATCTTACTGCCAACAGGTTTTTCGACCTATAGAGTTAGATGGATGCAGTGATAGCGGTGATAGCCTAGTGGTTAAGACGTCGACCACCTTAGGCATGCCTCTAACTTTTCGAAGCTATGTGTGTTTAGCTTTTCGGCAATTAAACTTGCTTTAACGGTGAAGGAAAACATCGTAGGGAAATCTGTGTGAAGGTCTACCAATCCGCACTTGGTCAGCATGGTAGACTATGGCCTAAATCTTTCTCATTCTGAGGAGAAACCCGTGCTCAGTACCTAATGGATTGGTGATGTGTTGATGACGATGATTGAAAAAATCAGTCCTATGTCAATTAAAATGGCTTCATTTATTAAACAAATCGAGATTAGGGTGAGATCTATAGAGCGCACTCTGACTTAGTAAGCTAAGTCAGACTTAAGACTGAGTTAAAACGAGACAGAGCTATATCTCTCACATAAATCTGTCTCGTTTTAACTCAATCTTGAGTCTGAACAAAGTCAAAGTGCGCTCTATAGATCTCAGCTTAGAATCCGGAACCTCCAATCAGAGAGAGGTCGTCACAATACATGGTGTATCCTTAGCACCATATCACTACCATCAATGTAGGTGGAATAATAAGCAACTATGCGCTATAGACTATACAATATGATGTATTATGTAGGTACATAGATCATCAGATATAAACACAATGGGACCGGGGCGTCTCTGTAAGCGGGTCATGATCAAACGTTGGTTGTATTCACATTTCACAGAACTCTAAACCAGCTAATAGAAATGGTAACTGCCATCTTAAGAGCCATCTCACAAAATGACACTGTTGAAGTTTAGGTATTTACCGGCACGTCTGACGGCGATTACGCACTGGCCACTGCACTTCTGTCATCCGAGTTCTATCCGTCATCCCTGAGAATACCAGCGATTATCTACGACATATTATGTCATAAGCTACCATACAAAAAAAGGAACTATATAGGAGGTATTTTCAAGGACTCGGATCGGATACAGTGCGTAACTGCTCTGAGGGTAGTATAGGCTGCACAAATGACGACGTTGGTTGTAGATATAGCGCGACTATAAAGTATGAATAACATTTTGATACTTAGTATTCCAAATCATTTTCTGAAGTTAAAAATCGCTTGCCTATAATTTGTATCTGAGAATTGAGTTCAAAAACCTTGGTTCTTGATTTTGTTGGATTTTTTTATAATTTCGAAATGTAAATGCCCATCTACTAAAACTGCGCAAAATATCTAATAACGCTATATAAGTAAAACCAATATAAAATTCAGCAAACTTGTGCCCGGCACTATGAAATTCGAAAAAAAAACAGTGTTTTTTGGCTCATAAAAGTTTGAGTCTTCACCGGGACAACGTGTCACAGATTTTCAGCAACTCACTCACACTCGTATAAAAATAATTCTTAAGAACAATATCTTCAGCATCCCGAGCTACGTAAATTTAACTGTAACGATATGTGAATATGTCAATTTTCACAACGATTACTGATGGATCATGGCACATCTGCGCGGTGGGAATCTCGCACTTCTACATCCATTCTGAATTCTGAGGTTGTGTTCTCGTACATGCTAAGATTGTTTGCGAATAAACAACTAATCAATTTTGTATTAAGCATCATTAATAATGATGCGTTGACAGTCGGACGTTACTTTTGAATGGAGTTTAATTTCATTTGGCCAGAATTTAACGATGCAATCGAATGATGAATTTGACTTGGCGAATTGTGCTTTTGTAAGTTGGTGGTCCATGGTTCGATTCACGGCTGACTAAAGGGGTTTGAATATTTTAGTATGGAGCCTGGCCTGCCTACTGTCCGCCATTTTCTTTTTTTTTTCAAAATAACGGTCACGCACAAAACGTATATTAATTAATCGAAACAAGATAAAACTTAAAATCTTCCAAAGTGTCACGTTTCCGAAACGTCATAAGCTATCAAAGTTGTACTGTTAGTCCACCGCGCTGGCAAAGTGCTGATTGGCAGAAAGAGATTCGATTATGCAGTGTTAACTTGCAATTGTATAAAAAATTAACTCTACGGACTTCTTCGTCCAAATCACTGCCCATATTATAAATACCTACTAGGTGTTTTTACTAGTTAATTGACTTTTATATTTTCATATTATTATATTATTGTAAAGCTTGTTTAAATTATCAAACGTACTGTTATAAATTTATAATTAATATCTATTTAAGTAATCTGTAAAAAATTGTAATCCTATTTGGCCTTATTTTCAGTCTGTTATTATGTAAAATTATATTGTATATATCGCTGTTGATTGCAAAAACGAATAAAATAAAATAAAAAATAAAATAAATGCGAAAGTGTATTTGTTTGTTGGTTTATTGGTTTGTTGGTTTGTCCTTCAATCACGTCGCAACGGAGAAAGGGAACGACGTGATTTTTTGCATGGTTATATTTAAAGACCTGGAGAGTGACATAGGGCATAGGCTACTTTTTATACCGGAAAATCAAAGAGTTCCAACGGGATTTTTAAAAACTAAATCCACGCGAAGTGCGAACGAAGTTGCAGGCATCAGCTAGTATTTTCAATAAATGTGAGAGTAAATTCAAAACAACAGTTCACAATGACCTATTTGGGCTTGAAACGGCTTACGGCACTATAAAACGCAAGGTTACTGACAAATTAGACAATTGCGTTGATGCCGCGCCTTCGTGACCGAAACTTGTCATAAGCTCGTGCTACACGATTCCCTAAATAATACAATATTTAAAAATTACATACTTATATTATATATTGAACAACGGCGTTGACTCACCATATCTGCAATCAAAAATATCTTTAAGGTGCCCACGGGTTAACTCCCGGCATCGGAAACTGTTTCATATTGCACCAAGTAAGACTAAACATGCTGATAACACATTCATACGACGAAGTTGCAACCAAGCTAATCATCTATTCGCGAAAAGTGATATTTTTCATCTCTCTCTCCATAGGTATAAATTAGCAATTAAGGATGTTATATCAAATTCTGCCTAGTTATAGTTTATACTTTAGTCGATTTTAGTTCTGTGTTCCATAAGTTTACCTACCTAGTTAGTTTTAAATACTCTGTGCCTAGTTTTTCATATGCATACTATGCCCGTGTGTTGTGGACATAATTTTTTATTATAAGTGTTAATTTCTCATTCGAGACTGCTTTGGTTTAAGTGTTTTTATATATATACTATCTAGTTAACTAATTGTAACTGTTTGTCTCTACAAAATAAAATAAATTAAATTAAATTAAAATATGCATCTCGTCTCCTTCGGCAACCTGGGCGGTCTACTTCGCTTCTGGAGCGAGCTTGGATGGCTGGAGTGAAGACTTCAGCGGGGAAGGGCAATGCACGCACAACAGACGGAAACGTTTAAGTGCGGAAACCAGCCCAGAGTGAAGAAGAAGAAGAAGTAGAAGAAGATGCATCTCGTCTAATTATTACCACACTGGTGTCAAAAGCAAGTGATACTTAATTGCTTTAAACCCACATAACTTCGATTAAAGATGGGCGTTATTGGCTATTTCTGGCAACGGTTAATCAACAGTTATTTAGTTTCAATACCAATATTGATAACCGTTGCCGAATATCGGTATCAGAGTTGTGTTTCAACTAATTTAATATGCGCAACGCGCAGCGGTTTCCGTAGTAGTAACTAAGCTAGCTGCCGTATCAATACCGCGTCTGTATAGCTAGCGCGCGCATATTCACTAAAATAAAACCAATTTTACTTTCATGAATATCGTGAAGTAATCACAACCTTAAGTTCATAGCAGCAAAGTTTAATTATAATGATCATTGACATAGGTCAAACTATAGTGGACGCCTGCACGAATAGTTTGCCACAGTCCAGTTAACCAAAAACATTTCACGAAGATTGATAAACCAAAGAGGACCTTATCTCTATTACTCTAAGGCTAACTGTATTAAGATTGATAGATCAAAGTGTAATGGACAAGTACTTGTACAGTTAAGCCTTAGCGTAATAGAGATAAGGTCGGCTTTGGTTTATCAAGTTCTTAGTTACTAAGCCGGTAGCCAATAACCGCTCCTTCTCAGCTTTCAGTGAAAGAAAGAAAGAGAAGGCATAATTATTGCGTTTCTAGTTACCAAAAAACCAAACAATGCATTGTCAGTTGCCAGTTGGCAGCGTTGCGTTGTCAGGTGGTTCGTCATAGATGTTAGCTGATAACCGTTGTTAGCTACGACAATAACGCTATGGTACGCTATAGGCACGGCAGCGGTTTTCAGTTAAGTTAAGCTATAGCGGACACATGTCTAACTGCGATAAGTTGAGGTGCGAGTCCGGAATCGAAGCATGACTATAGGAGGCTGACGAAGCTAGTTTCCGAGATAATTCGAAGCACGACTAGGAAATCGACGAAGGTAGTAATAGAAAGCCGAGGATGAATCTTGAATATTAAGGTAGGATTCTATCGTCAGAAAGAATAACGATGAATTTCTTATAGTTTTATTAATCACTGTTACCACTTTGGATGTTGGTATAGGAATAAATCGGTGTGTCGTAAGACTAACTATTACTGAAATGTACGGTGTGAATGTAGTAAACCTTCGTTCCCGTACCTACATTCACACTAATTCATTCCTATATTCACAAAATACAGATAAAATCACACTGTCAACCTGTAACAACAACTGTATTTAGAACCTACCTACAACTGTATACATTATTTTATAATAGGTACCTGCATTTATTTATGATATTTAACATTCGGCCATTCTACCTACATTAAGTTTGTCCTCAAACTTATTATACATAACAGTTTTTACCTATTTTCATAGTATTACCTATACCTAACAATATCACAAAATTCCAGCAATATGTACATTATAATTTTTAAGTAAATCATAATTATGTAATTAAATATTATTTATATTAATTGCTTTTACTCCTCATTTCATGAAATTATAATCCAAATACATCCTAGCAGTAGACATAATTTTGTAATAAGTATTAATTTTTCATTGGAATAGGTATTTAGGTTTAAGTGTTTTATAATCTTATGTACTAACTATCCATTTAACTAGAACTGTTTGTTTCCTCAAAAATAAATAAATTAAATTAAAGTAAATTCGTGTACAGCTTCTGAAAAATAATCTGGATTGCATCGAGGACTTCACCCAATTTGGGCCACCCTCGCTTTCCAATCCAATTAATCGCATCTGCACCGGACCCCTCACCGTCAAGTCAAGAACTCATCGTGCTACCAGACTTCACGGCCGTGTACGACTTCCAGATGTAACGACTCTACTACCCATCTGCACCGGACCCCTCACCGTCCAGTCAAGAGCTCATCGTGCTACCAGACTTCACGGCCGTGTACGACTTCCAGATGTAACGACTTCACTACCCATCTGCACCGGACCCCTCACCGTCCAGTCAAGAGCTCATCGTGCTACCAGACTTTACGGCCGTGTACGACTTCCAGATGTAACGCGACTCCACTACCCATCTGCACCGGACCCCTCGCCGTCAAGTCAAGAGCTCATCGTGCTACAAGACTTCACGACCGTGTACGACTCCCAGATGTAACGATTGTTAACCCATCAAAAACAATAATAGCATCACACGTTTTATCATGCGTATCAGATCAAATACCATTCATTAAAAACAAGACACAAAAATATCAAAACATCATAATAAGTATCATAATTGTACAACTGAAATCAAAGTAGGTAATCATTCAATCATATAACTTCAAATATCACTACATTTAAATATCAAAACATCATAACAAAGTATCATAATCGTAGTACTGAAATCAAAGTAATTGTTTATCCACTCATCAAATACTATTACACAACAATATCTAAACATCAAAATTTTATAGTATCATAATCGTATTACTAAAATCAAAGTAATTGTTTGATCATTCATCAAATACTATTACACAACAAAATCTAATCATCATAGTATGGTATCATCATCGTAGTACTAAAATTAAAGTAATAGTTTTATCATTCATCAAATCAAATACTATTACACAACAATATCTAAGCATCATAATATAGTATCATAATTGTTGTACTGAAATCAAAGTAATCGTTCGATCATTCGTCAAGTACTATTACACAAAATATCAAAACATCATAATAATAATGTAGTATCATATTTGTGGTAATGAAATCAAAGTAATCATTTAATCTTATATAACATCAAATACTATTACAAAAAAAATCATATCATCATAATATTATAGTATCATAATCTTACTTACACTAAAATAATCATAGTCTTAATAAGCTTACAAATCAGTTCAATCTTTCATCGAGCCTGTCTCATCATCTAAGAATCACTCTGATTACTCAAGATTGTGATCCATGATCAACATGCCAATTGTTTGAATAATTTACTCTGATCAGAAGTAGCCCATTTCCTCATCATGAAATCAATTTTATTTATACCCAGGATAAAGTCGTAAGTTACTCTCAAATAACCAATTTTTCTTCTCACTAAATACCTAAGAATAATGAAAAGGGGTATCTGATGGATATCTGGCTTATTTATTGGTTAAAATCAAAATGACATCAAAAACGTCACCATGGTAACGCAAGGCAAGCTATAAGACGATCAATTTCAATCGACATTGACAAATACCTATTTATACTTCAAACTAATGTAGGTATAAATAAGGTATAAGTAATCGGAGAATCGGAGTACTCTCAGTTTTTGATATTTACTAATTATTTGACTTATTCAATCGTTCTGGTCATTCCAATTTTTTTGTAAGCAAAAGTCTAACTACATATTTTGCACGCCTTACATAAATGGCAAAATGTGAAAGAGTGGTACCATCCATGAGTGTACCATCATTTATTTCGTTACTCACATTTGGAAAAATAAATCATTTCATTTTATTTCATTTCGTATCATTTCAATCATGCCATGGACAGCTAACAAAACTCTATTTCAAAGAATAACTAATTTAAGATAGGTAGGTATAAATTGGTGAAACGCATTATATTTATAAGTCATCCAACAGCAAATGTAGTGGTTAATTTTATTCTTGGCATAGTTATTCTCGGACAAAGCCACCGTTTGTGAAATTGGGCCTTAGCAATATTAGAGCCTTAAATACTAGAAATATTGTACTAATAATTTATCTAAAATGCTAGTAGTTTCTCTCCGAGAATCCGTTATATTATTCGGCAAAAGTTTCTCTTTCAGTCTTCAAACTTATAAAGATCTCACATTTTCGATATAACCGTTTTTTTTTTAACTTAATTCTATTTATATTGACTATTTCCTGTATTGAGAGCCTTCGGGCACAGAACAGATGTGTCAAATATTGGGATCAGCCATGGATGCTGATCCATGTAGACGTAGACGTTGAATTCAGACATTATTTTTATTGATCAAAATACTTCTTTAATAAGTTCGTTAATAATTCTAATCCGACTTTTAATCAAGCAACCACACCACATCAAGAGGTTTCAATCCATTTTTCATTTGTAATGATTATTCTATTTTAAATTATGGAATTTGTTTCAAATATGAATCAGGAGACTAATTTTGGAAAATCCATTATGGATACCCCGGGATAATATTATACAAAAATCAGCGTTGGACTTTTTTTTTTTTCTTTTAATATTTAAATAATTCCACCCTCTTGTTGTTTGTAGAATCGTCCGATCACCTGTATCAATCACTATTACAATCGCAATTGTTGTGATTAGCTGAATTTATGTCGTTCTTGTTGCAACAATGCATTGTAGCCAATAGTGAGCGAGTATCGGCCAATGAGAGGTGATTGTGATAGACACTAATAGCTGTCATTTTACCGTAACCAAGCACCAGACAATAGCCTAGCTATTGCAGAAAAATCCGAAATAAATTGTTTCAAGTAACTTGCCCCCATTTAGTGGGAATTTCAAACCCAAACGTTAGTGTCGGTATCCAAGAAACGACACTTCTTGGTATTTAATTGCAACTGGGTTTTATTTTCTAATTATTAGTAAGTATACCTAATATACAAGTTTGTTCGAGTTTGACACTGATCATAATCTTTAATTCTGGCCATATTGAATTTTTTTTTTTTTTTTACTACTTCTAATACCTTACTACTACTGTTGTGATAGTACACCCTTCTATATACAATAGTCTTGACTATTTACATTTCATTTTATTTAAGTAAATCGTTTTACTACTAACTATACTATATATGGTTTACTAATAACTATAAGCCTTTAACTGACACATAGGTACGATCTAACGTTTCTGCTATTAAAACTACCTACATCAATATTGAAGAGTAGGTATTACAGGCATTTAATTGCATGACAAACTATTAAATGACTTATCAGAGTTGATGTAATAATTAAATCAGGTAGTTCTGTAACATGTTACCATTATGGAATTGAAATATAGGATACGTGCACATGCGGATAGTCAACCACGTATGCGGTAATATTTGCTTCAACTCAATCAATGCATAAAGAGAAGGTACGAGTAAGTAAGTATGTAGTTTAAATCGGAATGACCACGTCAGCCACGCCTCGTAAAGAGTGCAAACCCTGTTTTTTTTTTGACGATTTAGACGATTAGTAATGTGCAAAGAGGCGCTGCCCAGATTAATTAAACACTAGACCCGATAATTGACTACAGCTTGTTTGTAATATTCTGAGGTTATTCGCATTTTTATTTATTTATTTAAACTTCTTCATCAATTATCTCATCATCATCATCATCATCATCATCATCATGATCAACCCATTACTAGCCTACTACTGAGCAGGGCCAATTAATCCCTCAATAATGATTATCTATTTATTTGTTATGTAATTAATTGTTGTTAATGATTATCTATAAGAGTAATTTATTACCTATTTTGAATAAATCATTTGACTTTGACTTTGACATTGTTAAGTGTTGAAATGTAGGTATAAGATTCCTTTTTAAATCAGAGGAATACGCATTCTAGCTAAACTATTACTATTCATTTCTTTTCTTCAAGCCATTCTTTTATCGATTTTATTCTTACAAAATTCGTGTCTAAAAGTAACACATCGACAATGTCACTAGCAGAAAATTCACTACTTACAACAAATTCTTACTAAAAACAATAAAGATTATTTTATTTCTGTTTTGATTTATGGTTAGATTACAGGTTAAATTACATACCAACATTGGGTTAAATGGTGACTATGACCACAAACTACGGGTGAATGGCGTAAGTAAATAATAAGTGGGTGAAATGCACCCAAAGCATCGATTAACATAGTTTCGTGATTAGCAAGGAATAAGTACCTATTTTGCAAACGAAACCTTTTTTTTTTTTTTTTTACCCTTCCTAATATGATCATATTGTTTGCTACAACGACACAATATAACGGACCGATTTCCCTTTCTTAGATTGTACCTACTCATAATAGCTAATATCATTTCGAAATAAGATGAAACAAAATCGATTAAAAGTTTTCGATTACGAAAATATTGATATCGGACTTTTAACGTTAAAGTAGGTACTACCTACTACCCTACCTACCCTAGCCTACCTGCCATTCTTGGTAATTACGTATAATATGTATCCTGAATCCTGATACTCTTATTCTTTTGTATTATCTACAAGTTTCCTACCAGTATGCAATAATAATGAGCTTCATGGGCTGTCGTTTTTCTTTGATATCCCAAGTCAATTGCATAATTATTAATTATTTACCTACATTTACATGAATGATTTAACCAGGCTTTATAAAAGATTGCAATAATTGCGCAGTCCCTATAACTGACTCAAAAAAAAATGCTTTATTACCGACCTGATGTATCTTCGCGCGATACCTGTACCTACCTGATGCTCTGCAACTGGACCCTTCGCCAGCTCAAACGGCGGCGGCCGCATGGTGCCGCATCTATAGTCGCCGCACAATCGCGGCGGCGCAGCGCGGTTGCGACGGCGCAGCACGGTCGCGACGCGCGGCGCGGCGGTGGCGGTGCCGGTGCCGGTTTAGCGCCCGCCGCGCCATTATCTCATATCTCGTCCAGTCGCAGAACCTTTTGATCGTACTATATCTCTTCTTTCGCCTTCAGTACAAGTTTCAACTCGTCCGGTCGCAGAACTTCTTGATTGTATCATTATTTCGCCTTCCTTCAGTACAAGTTTCAACTCGTCCGGTCGCAGATACACCGTCACTCAATTATTTTTCTGATGTAGCAGCAGCGGTTCACTACAAGATGAGTCAATCGTCGTTTCTTCGTGTCGTCGTTTTTGTTTCCGAATTATTGTGAGCATTTTGATCGCTTCGTACCACTTCTGATAATAGAAAGCCGAGGATGAATCTTGAATATTAAGGTAGGATTCTATCGTCAGAAAGAATAACGATGAATTTCTTATAGTTTTATTAACCACTGTTACCACTTTGGATGTTGGTATAGGAATAAATCGGTGTGTCGTAAGACTAACTATTACTGAAATGTACGGTGTGAATGTAGTAAACCTTCGTTCCCGTACCTACATTCACACTAATTCATTCCTATATTCACAAAATACAGATAAAATCACACTGTCAACCTGTAACAACAACTGTATTTAGAACCTACCTACAACTGTATACATTATTTTATAATAGGTACCTGCATTTATTTATGATATTTAACAGTAGAAAGGTAGGAAGGTAGGTTTCCGAGACAATATAGGTTTTTTTTTTTTTAATTCAGATACAAGTTAGCCCTTGACTGCAATCTCACCTGGTGGTAAGTGATGATGCAGTCTAAGATGATAGCGGGCTAACCTGGAAGGGGTATGGCAGTTTTTATTAAACCCATACCCCTTTGGTTTCTACACGGCATCGTACCGGAACGCTAAATCGCATGGCGGCACGGCTTTGCCGGTAGGGTGGTAACTAGCCACGGCCGAAACCTCCCACCAGACCAGACCAGAAATTTAGACATTATAAAATTCCAAACCCCTGCCAGGAATCGAACCCGGGACCTCCCACTATTAAGACCACAGCGCTCACCACTGCGCCAGGGAGGTCGTAAGCTATCAAAGTTAGACTGGTACATCTCTCCAGCCACTAGTACAACTTTGATACATTAATATTACTAGCTAATGCCCGCGACTTCATACGCGTGGATTTAGATTTTTAAAAATCCCGTGGGAACTTTTTGATTTTCTTGGATAAAAGGTAGCCTATGTCACTCTCCAGATCTTTAACTATACCCATGACAAAATCACGTCGATTCGTTGCTCCGTTGCAAGGTGATTGAAGGACAAACCAACAAACAAACACACCTTTGAATTTATAATAAGGGTACTGACTAGCTGATGCCCGCGACTTTGTGCGCGTAGAATTAGATTTTTAAAACTCCGGTGGGGACTCTTTGATTTTCCCGGATAAAAGTAGTCTATGTCACTCTCCAGGTATTTAACTATACCCATGCAAAAAATCACGTCGATCCGTTGCTCCGTTGCGGCGTGATCGAAGGACAAACCAACAAACAAACTCACTTTCGCATTTATAATAAGACTACTGATACCAACTAAGGTATGAACACACGTGCATCTAATGTGTCGAGAGTCCTTGACACACAGAGTAAATTGTAGAAATTAATTAAAACATAATTACACGCCACGGGTCAGATGATACAAAAATGTCAAAGGTCTCGTGTAAACACACACTAAAAGCGTGTTAGAATGTCTATTTTCATCAGACCTTTGACCTTTTTGTGTTGTTTAGTGTTATTTACATTTGTATATACAGCAACATCATTAATCATAATATTATTATATTCCATGACTTTTGCTGTATATTTTTTCGATTGACATTTGGTAGTATAAAAAACCGGCCAAGTGCGAGTCAGACTCGCGCACTGAGGGTTCCGTACTACAATCGTATTTTAAGGACATTTTGCACGATAAATCAAAAAATATAATGCCTAAAAATAAATAAAAATCTGTTTTAAAATGTACAAGTAAATCCCTTTCATATGATGATTGGTACAGTAATCTTACTTTGAAAGTTGAAAATAGCAATATTTGTTCATGAACAGATTTTAACTTTTTTATTGTGATGTAACCACAAATTCACGGTTTTTAGATTTTTCACCTCATGTCTGCTATAAGACCTACCTTCCTGCCTTTCATGATTCTAAGTCAACCGGAAGTACCCTCTAGGTTTTTTGACAGACAGACAGACAGTCAGACAGACAACTAAGTGATCCTATAAGGGTTCCGTTTTTCATTTTGAGGTACGAAACCCTAAAAACTACTTTTATTCAATTATTTTTCACAAAGTGCTTTTGAATAGTCAAACGAATTTCTACCACTAGATAGGTATGCCCTTCTTGGGTACCGAGAATCAGTGGATATCAGTACCCTATTATAAATGCGAAATTGTGTTTGTTTGTTGGTTTGTTAATTTGTCCTACAATCACGTTGCAAAGGGGTAACGGATTGACGTGATTTTTTGCATGGGTATACTTAAAGACCTAGAGAGTGACATAGGCTACTTTTTATCCCGGAAAATCAAAAAGTCCCCCGGGATTTCAAAACCTAAATCCACGCGAACGTAGTCGCGGGCATCAGCTAGTCTACAAAATAAATCTGGTCAAAGTCTAGATAAGTAAAGATATTAAAAACACCGTTAAAGCAAGTGATATTTAATTAATTAAACGCACGCACATAACTCCGAAGAGTTAGAGATCGAACCCCCGACCTCCGATTAGAATGCGGACGTCCTAACCACTAGGCTATCACGGCTTATACTTACCTACTCGTATCATACCAAAACCTGTCCGATTATTGAACCTGTATTGAACATAACACTTACGCAATTCTTTATAAGTCGTGATTATAATATTATTATCACTGTCATAGTATTAATAACAATAGGTACATGTAACCCGTCTGGTCCGTCTGTCTGATGAAAGTGGCCGATACACCGACAGCAAAACGATTTGACAGATACTCAATTACGTCATTAAAAAGCTGTATACGAGCCAAAAGCTGTTACTTCTTGTTTGGAAGCTTTTTTAGGATTCCGTACCCGATGAGTGCCAAAGGGACCCTATTTCTAAGACTCCGCAATACGTCCGTCCGTCTGTCTGTCAGCGGGCTTTATCTCGTGAACCGTAATCTTCCCTTAGAATGTCTATTTATATTGCCGCTATAACAACAAATAATAAAATATTCAAAACGGCCGCCATGAAAATTGAAAAATCATTGACTTATATATATCATATAATATAAGTCAATGATATTATATATATCATATAATACTTCGTATGGACAGGGCTATTGAACAAACAAAATGGCACCGACTCAGTGGTGCTTTAGCACCAATGCAACCTCAGTGGCGTCTGGATTTCAAACGGGTCGTTCATTATTAGGTATCTAAGAGGTGGCGCTGATTTATTTGGTTCCAAAACCGTGAAAAATTTTGTTCGGTTGACCATGTCTTGTCATTTAAATATCGATGTGAAAAATTCTTATTTTTATGATCGATTCTAATATTTAACACATTCATGTTTGTCCATTCATTCAATTAGGTAGGCTTCCCATGTGAAGCCGGGGCGTTAACTAGTTAATTAATAAAACATATTAAAACTCACCTTAAGTTATCTGCTCAACGTTCGGACAAGACATTTTCGAGAAAAGAGATTCCTCACCTGCAACAAGAAAAACAAAAATGAGAACAAAAACAAAATGTCAATTACACAGTTATGCTAAACAGCCGAGGTTTCTTGACACCAATTATGTAATTTGCTTGGCAGCCAGGCGTTTTTACTCAAGTTTTTTCCTTCTTGACCTGAGGCCACGAAGTTAGCGGTAATAGGATTTATCAATAACTAGCTTATGCTCGCGACTTCGTCCGCGTGGACTACACAAAATTTCGAACCCCTATTTCACCCCCTCAAGAGTTGAATTTTCAAAAATCATTTCTTAGCGGATGCCTACGTCATAATAGCTATTGCCAAATTTCAGCCCTATTCGTCCAGTAGTTTGAGCTGTGCGTTGATAGATCAGTCAGTCAGTCACCTTTTCCTTTTATATATTTAGATAGATATCAGTACCCATATCTCTATCTATATATATATAAAAGGAAAAGGTGACTGACTGACTGACTGACTGAATGACTGACTGACTGACTGACTGACTGATCTATCAACGCACAGCTCAAACTACTGGACGGATCGGGCTGAAATTTGGCATGCAGATAGCTATTATGACGTAGGCATCCGCTAAGAAAGGATTTTTGAAAATTCAACTCCTAAGGGGGTGAAATAGGGTTTTGAAATTTTGTAGTCCACGCGGACGAAGTCGCGAGCATAAGCTAGTTATAAAATATGAGAAAGTGTGTTTGTTTGTTTGTTTGTTTGTCGCATATTATAAATGCGAAAGTGTGTCCTTCAAGCAACGGACGTGATTGTTTGTATAGATATAGTTAAAAACCTGGAAACTGACATAGACTACTTTTTATTCCGGAAAATCAAAGAGTTCCCACGGGATTTTAAGTAAGAGTAGAAGAGATAGCGCTTTGCAAAATAACTTTCCAAGTGTCTTAACTTTAACTCTTCGTATATACTGCTTTTTAATCTTTTTATTAGGAAGTAGCTGATGCTCGCGATACGTCCTCGTGAATTACCCGTAGGAACTCTTTGATTTTTCCGGGATAAAAAGTAACCTATGTCACTTTATATACCCATGCAAAAAACCACGTCGATCCATTGCTCCGTTGCGGCGTGATTGAAGGACAAACCAACAAACAAACACACTTTCGCATTTATAATATGGGTATTGATCTATACGTTTTGCTGTCGTTACAAGTTATACAAAATGATATTCCCACTCAAGTTCATCAAGTAACCTTCCGCTTGTTTCAATGCCCCAACTTGGTGATTATCAGTTCTTGCATAACACAATCTAAGTGCAATGTCGCATTCTTATGAGAGTCATTCACCCATCGTCATGTCATATTGGATTTAACATTAGACCATGCACGGAGCACTTTCTCTTTAAATAAGTATGCTCATGACGGGTTTGTGACAGGTTTCTGACCACCGAAACTCGTCTTTGTATAATTTTATCTCCCGTTTTTTTTTGTCTTGTCGACTTAAATTATATCTGTCTAGTAGTCTAAATATATTAAAGGAAAAGGTGACTGACTGATTGATCTATCAACGCACAGCTCAAACTACTGGACGGATCAGGCTGAAATTTGGCATGCAGATAGCTGTTATGACGTAGATTTCTGCTAAGAAAGGCTTTTGAAACCCTTCTTAGGGGTTGAATTTTCAAATTCAAACCAATGTTTCCATTCAAATTTACACCAATTTCAAACTTTTCTTAAAACTTATATTCCTTGGGTAAAATAGAAGTTTGATATTTGCGTAGTTCACGCCAACGAAGTCGCGGGCATAAGATAGTTGTTAATAAATTAGGGCTAATCACGTTTATCTAACCTAAACCAGCCACTCTATAATATAGTGTACATAAACGTACGTGAAACGTGTGTCCGACGTCCGTCTATCCAATCCGGACTAAAAAATAATTTTTATTTTATTTTATTTTTTATTGAATGGTTTACTAGCGATTTTAACATAAAACTTACTAACTATAATAAATACATAGGTTTTTCTATCATGCACAACTATGTTAAATCTTTTAAAAGTAAACACTGCATGCAAATTCCGTACAGATATATCGGACTTACAAAGGGGATAACAATTTAAGTGAAGATTCCAAAAAGTAAACAGTTAGTAAACGTTGGTAACACAACAATCGTCGTCCGGGCTGAACAAGTGGAAAATACACCCCAGAATCCCGAAACCCCAAACGAATCACTGCCAAAAGGGCTTTCGTAGGTATGTCTATTAAACTAACCACATTAACCTTAACATCCATAAAAGTGTAAACGTATGAAAATGAGCAAATTAGACGCGAATTATAATAATTGCCGTAACAACATGTCGGTCTGTTTGTCAGGCGTGTGCGCAACGAGCGCTCTAATTGACTTATTTTATGCTTATTTAGGATTCCTCGGAAACTTCCACGCTTAGTACTATTACCTTGGTACTAATAGGTACATAGGTGCATCTTTGAGCCTCAATAGCTCAACGGGTAAAGGAGTGGACTGAAAACCGAAAGGTTGACGGTTCAAACCCCGCCCGTTGCACTATTGTCGTACCTACTCCTAGCACAAGCCTGACGCTTAGTTGGAGAGGAAAGGGGAATGTTAGTCATTATTATTTTTTAAAAAAATCTATTACCTAACTTCTAACTTCATCATCAGCATCATCGGATTTGACTCGCTACAGCAATGCACGGGGCTGCAATGGCTTGTATAGTACGGTATAGTAACATTGTATATTGAAAAATTAAAAAGAGCAACCGCCGAGTTTCTTGCCGGTTCTTCTCGGTAGGAACGGCATTCCGAACCAGTGGTAAATTAAAACTACCTGACTATTCATAAGCACTTGTAAAAAGTTTACATGAATAAAAAAACATTCTATTCTATTCTATTAATGAAATTAGATAATTTAGAAATAATTTTGCACGCTATGTTTGGCAGGATATGTAACTGATTACCTAACTTTTAAGACCCCATGTAAATAATATACATGTACCTACCATATCTGAGCAAAATAAATAAATGATTATGATTATGATTATGATTATGATTATGATTATGATTATTCTATTCTATCGACCCATTGCCGGCTCACTACTGAGCACGGGTATGCTCTCAGAAGGGTTTGGCCATAGTCTACCACGCTGGCCAAGTGCGGATTTACAGACATTACCTAACTTAAATTCCATTTATTTTCACTATTTTTCTCTCCACTGAGACTCCAATAACATGATTGTGAGGGGTTTTCCTGAAATAATAACACGATCCCTGATCATACGATCATACTTTACATACGATTTGACTCTTCTTCATCATCTTTGCTTCGGACTGTCTCCAACGACGCGTCTCGTTTCTCTAGCGAATAGCGTCGAAATGTTAAAAACCACCGAAAAATTACTTACATGGTGTTAAAACTTGCCTAAGCGACGATATAGGCATAGTACGCAGCCGAAAGTGATGAAATGAGCCTGAGATGCCTTTAAAAAGACATTTCATCTTTGAAGAGTGTTGTCTCTGTCCATATGACGCTTTGTTGGTCTCAACGACCGAGACGCATCTACACATCTGCTGTCTCCTAAAGATCGATGTTCATCACTTTTGGCCGCGTACTATGCTGTATATTTAAGCCCTTTTTTTTCTGCTGGGGGCAGTGCAAGACAGCCATACCCACCCCTCTAGGCCCGGATAGCACCTCTCCAACTTTAAGCGACTGCGTGGAGCAGTTGCTGGCTCGCACGACGGCAGCGTGCATATTTTAGCCCTACACGTAGACTGTAGATACCTATATTTTGCCCGTTCTTGCATTATATCGTCATGGCACTTTCCATCAGCACAGACAGACTGGACAGTCACTACAACACAATAATAGCACACGTGTGTGTTTGTATTGAGGCAACTTTCGCTAATGCACGCCCGTACACTTTCCTCAATGCCCTTAGATGCAAAATTTTAATACTTGCACTTATCGTACCTACTTACAATGTTTTCTGCCATTCGCTGGGAACTTCAATGAATTAATGTAACACAAAATATTAAGTAGGTACCCATAAGTATTAATCTTTTGTCTAAGTCATAAGTATTAATCTATTTTGTACTAATCTTGCTTTATAATAAATTCTAGTCAACATTCTCATAATAATATGTAAGCATGCAAATGAATAATATTTAATATCTAGTAATGATAATTTTAATAATTTTAATCCTATTCTTATTGTATCTTTAATATTTACCATTTTATTGTACCTAAAATTGTATTTGCAATACCCTGACAGGGTCTCATGTATTTAGCTTTTAGCTTTAAGCACCCACCATCAATTAATGTAAATGTACATGAAAGCAAATAAATAAATCTGAATCTGAATCTGAAGTATTTTTTTAGCAGAGTTGCAACTCTTATTAGTCGTTAATGTTCACAGTTTTTTCAGAATTATTCATATTTCCACTTTTCAAAATTAAATACCTAGGCATCTAAGTGTCTAAGCTATGTAGGTATATTATATACTATTAGCCAGACTAGTAGGTATTTATTCGAATGCAATGGTAACAAATCAGCTGAAAGGATTTTTGTTCTAAGCTGTGATAGCCTAGTGGTTTGGACGTCCGCCTTCTAATCGGAGGTCGGGGGTTCGATCCCGGGCACGCACCTCTAACTTTTCGGAGTTATGTGCGTTTTATGTAATTAAATATCACTTGCTTTAACGGTGAAGGAAAACATCGTGAGGAAACCTGCATGAATGAGAGTTCTCCATAATGTTCTCAAAGGTGTGTGAAGTCTACCAATCCACACATGGCCAGCGTGGTAGACTATGGCCAAAGCCCTTCTCTCTGAGAGGAGCCCCGTGCTCTGTAGTGAGCCGGCGATGGGTTGATCATGATGATGACATAATACTACCTACTTATTATGTTGTTTAAAAGACAAAAGTCGATAGAACTTTCAATCAATCGTAAAATCAAATACCCGGCTGAGTTTGTGGTGGGCTCTTCTCTCTTCTTTAGTTTTAGGTACGTATTATTAATCACCACTATATCATATCATCTTACAAATAAAAAATTTGGACAATCAGGGAGCGTACAATTTTACCTATTCTGGATAAATAATTTGAGTTTGAGTTTGAGTTCGATTTACCATTTAGTTTCAAACGCTCGACTGTATAAGTTCATCAAACAGTTACACAATTAGTATTACGATTTACGGTAGAAAATCCGAATAAATTCATCACGATTTGGAAACGCGCCGACATTGGTATTATGAAAACAAATCGATTAAACACCCGGCTCGTCAAGATTTATTATGAAACAAGATAATATTCAAATCGATATTAGCATAAACAGAAGCTAATCGATTCGCACAATGGTCACTGTCAGTCGAGTTAAATCGTATTAATGAGGAAACCCCAATGTTGACACATCACTTAATAAAATCTAAAGTGAGGGTGCTTTTTAGGGTTCCGAACCTCAAAAGGAAAAACGGAACCCTTATAGGATCACTTTGTTGTCTGTCTGTCAAGAAACCTACAGGGTACTTCCCGTTGACCTAGAATCATGGGCAGGTAGGTAGGCCTTATAGCAGACATTCGGGAAAAAATCTGGAAACCGTGAATTTGTGGTTACATTACACAAAAAAGTTAAATAGTGGCCATGAAGTACAAATTAGTATTTTCAATTTTCGAAGTAAGATAACTATATCAAGTGGGGTATTATATGAAAGGGCTTCAGCTGTGCATTCTAAAACAGATTTTTATTTATTTTTATACATCACAGTTTTTGAATTCGTGCAAAATGTCGAAAAAATACGACATGTAGTACGGAACCCTATTGCGGTAGCCTGACTCGCACTTGGCCAGTTTTTTTAATTTACTTACAATTATTAAACGTATGAACGTTAAGAAAGTTACCTCATAAGAATTTTTATCTTACGACTCCTACACGCCCATTATAAAGCTAGGAAATATATTATCCACTAGTTTTTTCCACCCCTTTCTACCTACAATGGTCATGGGCGTGCACGAACAGGAAACATTGCGCGACAAAAAAGGAAAGTTATTTTTCTATTTTCTTTTATAAATATGAACATAGCCCTTTCTAACTTAGGTAGGTACCTACTTTACGGGATTAATAGGAGTTATATTTATATTTTGTCAACTTCTTTGATAAAGTCTTAATTAAACCGATTTTTGAAAAAAGGAGACATGGAAAAAATAATTTGCAAAAATTGGAAAACCATTCAGTAATTTTCATCCCCATTTTTCTCTATGCAAACCAGGTACAGGTATTACAATGCGGACGTGCGAAGCCAGGGCGGGTCACTACTTTCTAGTAGGTACTACTACTAGGTAGGTATATTTTGTATAATTTGGGTAAACTCTTACTCTAGTCTCTACCTGTGCGCAATATCTGGCATTAAAATAAAAACAAAATAACAAAAAGCTAGTAGGTAGGTACAACGTACAACGACCTTTAGAAGGACATAGCAGATTTGTAGAGCGTTGTCTCTGTCGTTGAGACCGACTAAACGTGATATAGGTATGAGTGACAGAGACAACGCTCTACAAAGCCGAAATGTCATTCTAATGGGCGATGTACATTACTTTCTGCCGCGTACTGTATATATTCAGTCAGTTAGTAGGTAGTTATGGATTATGATTATGACATGTAAAATAGCTGATAGCCGCTATACTGCGTTCTACATTTTATGCATTATTACTTGCCTATTTAAATTTTAACGTTCAAATTCTGTGTTTCAAACGTTAAATTTGAATTTAATAAACTATAGAAGTCCTGTTGAAAACCAAAATTTAGCAGGTTCTCTGTAGTACTTAAATATTTCCATATAAAAATTATTTGCCAAGTCAGAAATTTAAGTATTAAATAATTCGTTTTAGACTTTTATTTCGGCTTAATTCAAGATTTTATTTGATCGAGTGAAGTAGGTACTTCCTATTGTGTATCAAAGTAGCACATTCTTTAGACAATGTCTTTAGGTATATTGTATATTTTTAGCAAGGCCATTATTTAATAGTAAATTCCTAAAACATTTGATCTAGCAAACCACTTAGCCTCGGTGACTCGCCTTAAGCAATGATGTTAGTGCTCTGTCGCGTTAGAATTTCCCTGAAATGCAGCTATTGTATAAGCGATATCCGAGAAATGTAATAGAATATGCATAATGGACGAGTGTCGAATATTATTTAGTAGTTGCAATAAAATAGTAATGAAAATAAGTAATAGCGTACAGACAAGTTATGAAATAGTAGAAAGAGTGCGCAATGGTGCGTATTTAAACACGAGTAGCATCGATATAAATGACAAGATATGGTCAAGCGAATAAAAATCACGGTTTAGAAACCAAATAAATCAGCGCCACCGCTTGGATACTAATGAACTAAGTAACTAACAAACCAACAAACAAACACACTTTCACTTTATAATAAGGGTAGGTACCTACTGACTACATAGATGATGCGAATGACGAAGGAAAACACAGCAGACTTGGTTTTTTAGGGTTCCGTACCTCAAAAGGAAAAACGGAACCCTTATAGGATCACTTTGTTGTCTACCTGTCTGACTGTCTGTCTGTCTGTCTGTGTGTCTGTCAAGAAACCTACAGCGTTCCTACTTCCCGTTGACCTAGAATCATGAAATTTGGCAGGTAGGTAGATCTTATAGCTGACATTTGGGGAAAAATCTGAAAACCGTGAATTTAGGGTTAGATCACACAAAAATTCACACAATAAATTGTGGTCATGAACTAATAATTAGTATTTTCAACTTTCGAAGTGAGTGACTATATCAAGTGGGGTATCATATGAAAGGTCTTCACCTGTACATTCTAAAACAGATTTTTATTTATTTTTATGCATCATAGTTTTTGAATTATCGTGCAAAATGTCGAAAAAATACGACTGTAGTACGGAACCCTCATTGCGCGAGCCTGACTCGCACTTGGCCGGTTTTAATTGCTTAAAACGCACATAACTCCAACTAGGCTATCACTACCTTAGTACCTACTAGTAGTCCTAGTACTTCCCAGTAATAAAGGCTAAATGATCGACTGTTGTTTTCACTAAAAGATTCTTGCTTACATCGGTGTAATATTTATATTTATAACACAAGTTAATTACAACCGCCACACCCTCATACCTGTCGACGGGTAACGGATCAATCTTTATTTATTACTCCATGTGAACAAGTCCAATCGGGTCATACACGAAGTCTAATGGTGGCTTCACACTGCGCTTTTTTATGCGAATCGTTCATGTCATAGTTCGCCTCCACTATCAGCGGGGCGATTGTCTAAAACCTGCATCAATCATTATTACAATCTCAATTGTTCTGATTGGCTGAATTTGTACGATTCTTGTTGCAACAATGAGCAACAATGTATTGAGGTCAAAAGTGAGCGAGCATTAACCAATCAGAGATGATTGCGATCGTGACATTGTAGCTGTCAAACAACCGCGGTAGCGCCACTGGATGCGGCAAATGATTCGTGATACTTATCGCGAACTAGCTAATGCCCGCGACTTCGTCCGCGTGGACTACAGAAATTTCGAACCCCTATTTTATCTTTTTTGAATTTTCAAAAATCTTCTTAGCGGATCTCTACGTCATAATAGCTATCTGCATGCCAAATTTCAGCCCGTTGCAGCATGCAACAAATTTGCGCTCGGGCGGCCCAGACACGGGCCCATACTACCGCTCCCGTGGCCCGTACCCCGTCGGTCGCTCGCAACTAGTCTTAGAGAGCACACGTATACAACTTCAATCCCATTTCGCCTTAAGGTTTGGAATACTCTTCCGCGATATGTGTTTCCTACCAATTACAACCCGGGTATCTTTAAAACAAGAGTGAATAGGCATCTTCTAGGTAAACGCGTCCCATCTTAGGCCACATCATCACTTCCCATCAGGTGTGATTGTGGTCAAGCGTATACCTATAATGAAAAAAAAAAAAACCTCAAGCCTTTTAGCCTCAAGTTGTCAATCACGATATTTGGGCTATAACACGTCATGATACATTGATCTTACCTACTTGAAAAGCTACACAATAGGACATTAGACGTCAGTAAAATTCGGCGTTCAAGACAATCTCGGGTCGTGTGAAGCTACCATAACGTATTGCGAAAGTTAAAATCAAGTAGGTATCCGAATGGTTAACGCTTCATTACCTCTAATTCGCTAGCTATTTTATTTATGACCACTTGCAAAAACCTTGTATACAGTTGCTACATCGAAAACTGTTGTAGTTTTTTGTGAAACCGGTTCAAATATGTAGGTAAAATGTAGAATAATAATATATTATTTTATTATGTAACATAGAGATTAGAGAAGCTATGTTGCCTACGTGCTTCCCCGAAGAAATTTCGCAGGGCAACCAAAAGTCACTGACCGCGCAAACCACCACCGAGTTTACGTCAAGCCATGCTAATTTGTCGTAGGTACGAAGGCCGCTGGAGTCGAAAAGTCCTAGGGTGGAGACCGAATATTAGTAAGATTAGCGTTGGGGTCCTCCAGCATGATGGACTGACAATAGAGGCTGGCGGGTAGCGGCTAGCTGAGGAAGGCTGCGAAGCGGAGGACGTCCACAGGCTAATATTATTAACTCTAGATTACTAATTGCTCACTAAAGAAGTTAGTTAGATGTAGGTTTACTTAAGAGCAACTGCGCATGTTGAGTTTCTTGCCGACTCGTCGTCTCAGTAGAATCTGCAATCGTACTGGTTGTAGAGTCCTACCCTACCATACCTACCCTACATACATCCTATATGGTAGAGTCATAGACGTAGCATAAGAGACGCGAGATGTCTTAAACGAAAAACAATTGATAACGATTCTAATACAACAAAAGCTTAAAAGTATTACAGATAATATGTCCTGTACTTGTTTGAAATCATTCTAGGTTTTACATAGATCCTTACCTCCTGGTTACAACTTAGTTCGAATATGTTTCACACATATTCTCTAATTTATCATCATCATAACCATTTCACTCAAGACGGAAACGTTTAAGTGCGAAAACCAGCCCAGAGTGAGAAAGAAGAAGAACCATTTCACTCATCGCCAGCCCACTACTGGAAACGAGTCGCCTCTCAGATTTTTTTTTATTTAATTCCTATACAGGTTAGCCCTTGACTGCAATCTCACCTGGTGGTAAGTCATGATGCAGTCTCAGATGCAAGCGGGCTAACCTTGAAGGAGTATGGCAGTTTTTATTAAACCTATACACATTCGGTTTCTACACGGCATCGTACCGAAACGCTGAATCGAATGAGAAGGGTTTCTTAGTTAACTGATACTTAAAACTGGTACCTACAATCTAGATTCTACATAGATGAAATATCCGCCTTGAAGTATCATAACAATTACGATACCGGCAAATGGCCTCAATTAAAAAGACAGAACGTTTCAACCTAACAGCGTAACAATACGAAATAATCAAATTTCTCGCGCGCACCAATTGAATCACTCCATCACCTGCGATAAACTCGTTAAAGTAACAATTGTAAATTAAACGTAACGTGTAACGTAACAAAACGTAACTAATTGACCAGTTCGGTCCCAGGGGCCATGTTCTGAATGCCCATTGAATGGCCCACCAATGGCGGTATTGTGCAATCGACCATCTCAAGTCTGATTCAGCTAGCGATATGAATTTTCCTCTAGATGGGACACTTCACAGCAAACAACATGTTCCATCGACTATCGACAGTGTGAACTAGAGTGAGGGAACTCTCGATTTGATCATGAATCGAACTATGTCAAATAATAGGCCATGACGCTATGAGTGACGTCAAATCAAAGTCAAACGACGAAGCAAAATAGGCAATTCATAGGCTACCTAACGCCCAATGTAGGAGCATTTGACGCCTGCCAGTTCCATCGAACAAGTTTGGTGAACAACTGTGGTGAATAAGTGTAACTTTTTTTTATTCACTATAGGCAAACGCTTGACCACAATCATACCTGATGGATAGTGATGATGTGGCCTAAGATGGGACGCGTTTACCTAGAAGATGTGTATTTACTCTTGCTTTAAAGATACCCGGGTTGTAATTTGTAACTAAGTCCGTTTCTACGAACATAGATAAGTTATAACAGATAATAGGTAGGCTAAAGTTATGTGAATAATAAAATTTAAAGTTAAGTATCGCGGCAGTTTAACTTTTACAAACGGACTGCGTCTTAAACGAATTACGATAGAGAGGACTGCGGACACCGATATCGATACTATGAAGCGTCAAGCGCCACATCTAGTGAAACATTTCTGTCGCTTGATTCATCTCACAAACTTTTTATCCGCGTAAAGTTCTGACTTTTAACAAATCAAGCCATAACGTAATAGCTTTAATGCTTGCATCCGGAATCGCAAGATAGAAATCTAAACAGGAGCGGTTGTTTCTTAAAAAACTTTTACTATTACTGTTGATACCAAAACGAGATATCAGAACCGCAGGAGATAAATAACTGATAGTAGATAAATAATACACTTCTACTATATTATATATAATGCGAAAGTGTGTCTGTCTGCCTGTCTGCTAGGCTTTCACGGCCTATTCGTTCAACCGATTTTGATGAAATTTGGTACAGATATAGCTTGGATCCTGGGGAAGGACATTCCGGAAAATCAATTCCCATGGGATTTTTAAAACCTAAATCTACGCGGAAGAAGTCGCGGGCATCATCTAGTTATATTATAAATGCGAAAGGGTGTGCGTCAATCTGTCTGTCTGAATCTTAAAAAAAGCTATTGATAATGGAAAAAAGAAAAATATATATAAAAAAATTAGATGTAGGTTTATTAATTAAAAGATAATAACTAAAAGTTGTGGGCATGATTTAGTAGATTATAATATTTCTGGTTTTTACCTACTTGTAGATAGTATAATTTGAATGTTTAAAACGAGCGTTTAGTGGGCGTGCCCACCACATCCTGTTGCTTGTCGGATGCTGCGCCTGCGCCCTACGCGCCATTGTTGTAAACGCCGTATACATAGATTATGTAACAACAGTAACAATATGCCGTGTCACTGTTAACAACTTGGTTATTGTCACGACTATAAAATATAAGTCCCGCAAATTGCTATAGCGCTGGAACCATGTATCATCAACATCGAAAAGACGTCATTATGACCGCGTCAGCCGAAATAAAAATATACCATCAGCTCGAAACTTCAGTGTAGTGCTGACGTCACTAAAATGGCGGCCACACGCATTAGCAATTTGCGGGACTTATAACAAGGTACAACAAGCCCATAATTTGCCTTATTACTAACTAGCTTATGCCCGCGACTTCGTCTGCGTGGACTACACATAATTTCAAACCTATTATTTTTCTACGTAGGGGCAATTGTTTTTTAAAAATCATGATACACGTTTTCTATTCACAATTTCACGATTCTTACTGCAAAACTGAGAGGCTTTCATATAAATTTCAAACCTCTATTTCAACCCCTTAGGGGTTGAATTTTCAAAAATCCGTTCTTATCGGATGCCTACGTCATAATAGCTATCTGCATATCAAATTTCATCAAAAAAGGTTAAGCCGTGAAAAAGCTCGCAGACAGGGAGATACTAGACCGACACATTTTCGCATTTATAATATTAGTACCTATAGGTTGAGTTATGAGTATGGATGGAATGGATGAGTACCTTTTGCCTTCTGATTTTATCTCCTAACATCAAATTTTTTATCTCTTTCGTAAAGACTTACTAGGAAAACATTTACAAAACAAAGCGACGCGTATCTTGATAAATGCGTGGGCATACAAAGTTAAGGCGTGGACAGATTCAGTGCAGTTTATATTAGAGCCTTATCACATTATGGCAGTTTGCTTCGTCAACATCTAACATGCTACTAAATGTGTTGTAACTTCCGCTCTAGTTTTGCTTTACCAATAATTATGCTTATTAAATATCCCTTTTATGGTAATACGTAATATTCAATAGGCAATTTAAATAACGGCTAAATCTAAATCAATCTTTCACTACAAAAACTTGTCTACTGTTTGATAGACAGACACACATTTTTATTTACAGAACAGGTGCCAGTAATTTTTTACCCAACTACGGCATACCCAAAAGGAAGAGTTACGATTTTAGCAGTCTATGTATGTATGTTAGTATCTATTTTTTGTGTTCCACTGTAACGGCTAAACTACTGCAACGGTTTTAATGAATGAGGTGTCAATCGATTCGTTATTACAGTCCGGGTGACATAGGATACGGATAAAATTGATCTGACAGATGTTGCATCCAAAAAAGTGAGGGTCCCCAAATTTTTTTTTATGCAACAGTGATTTTCTAAGGTACTTTTTCGGTAACTAGGGATTTCCATAGCTAAATACAGAAATATTAATTTCTACACAATAAATTCCGGTATCTATCTAAATAGCTAATTTATCTGGATTGTTATAGCCTAAAATCATTAGTCAACTGGACTAATCTATTTTTAATCTGTATTATTAAAGATACGACTCAGTTTTGTTTAATTAACTAATTAATTAAAAAATTAATTACAACAACATAAGTAAACTAAAAACTAAACTAGGCACCCGAAATGATAATAATGACGAAAGAGACACACTAAACCGTTCTTTTAAATCATTATAATTGGGGTCTTAATTATATTTTAACCGTTAAATACCCCATTCGGAGATTTTTCCCACAAGAATGCCGGTTATTACAATGTCGGCCATTTTGAAAAAAAACTGAACCGTCGATGCATCATTGTTCTCTGTGCTCTATTTACTCTTCCACCGCTAGTCTGTTAGGGTTCCTTGGAACTGGTGTAAAAACCGTCATGAGAAATATTCTGACATGTTAACTGATGTATGGGTATTGTCTTATTGTATTGTCATTTGTCATATTATTATTTTGATGTACAATTGTCTCGTAACCACTAACATAGCGGTATTTAAACTCGGTCGCATCATTAAGTACCTATTATAGACTAAGAGCACAGTTTAACGAAATAGACAGCGCGTGCCAGACCTTCGCTACATTATAAAAGCTGAAAGTTTCTCTGCGTATTGTCCCCAACACTGGGAGGAACGTTTGTTTGGATCATGGCGGCTTTGGGAGATAACAGGTAATAAAGGTGTAAAAAGTATCTGGCAATGCATGACGTAATTTCTAATACTTACTATTCTGAAGAAAGTATTAAAACATTAGACTAAGTACCTATACTTTGACGTAAGAAGTACAACTTTATTACCTACTAGCTGACCCGCCCCGGCTTCGCTCGGGTGGGATTTAGAAAATTGAGGTGGGGATTGAATTTCAAAAAATTCTGAAATACATATTTTTTCATTTGTTGCCGAAAACCCAAATACCAATTTTCATGCAAATAACTTGAAAAATGACGGACTTTCATACAAACTTCCATCCCCTATTTAACCCCCTCGGTAGTAGAATTTCCAAAAATCGTAAAATACGTATTTTTTTATTTTTAACCGAAAGCTTAAATACTAATTTTCATCAATGTAACTTCAAAAATGACGGACTTTCATACAAACTTCCATCCCCCATTTAACCCACTTAGGGGTGGAATTTCAAAAAATCCTTTCTTAGTGGATACCTACTCTTTACAAAGAACACACTCTCCAAATTTCATGTCTCTAGGACCAGCGGTTTAGGCTGTGCGTTGATATATATGTCAGTCAGTCAGTCAGGACTTTGAATTTTATATAATATATAGAAGAAGATTATCTCCCAAAGTCACCATGATCCAAACAAACGTTCCTCCCAGTGTTGGGGACAATATGCAGAAAAACTTTCAGCTTTTCTAAAATAACGAAAGTCTGGAAGGCTAGCTCTCTCTCTCTATTAGTTGATACCCGCAAATTCATAGCTAGTATTTAATTATGCCATGCCGTTGTCGTATAGAAACAGATAAGGGGTATGGGTTGATAAAACTGACGACTAAACACGTGAGTAAAGCCGGGACAGATATTATTTAGAATAAAAGATAAACATAATTTTAAATCATACTTACTTAATTTATAAGGAACACTAATATAATTACATAACGAAATGCTTGACCATATTTTTTATGTCCGAGAAAAACATCAAGGCTGTGAGGTGTTTATTCGAAAAAATGCGGAGATCTCGACTGCTGATTACTTAACTTTTGTCTGAAATCTAGACCCGACTAGTTCGCTTTACGGCCTCAAAAGGCACTGGTTTGATGAGTTGCCGTGGGAAGCGGTTGACAGTGGTAGCGGACGAGGGCGCCGAATGAAAAATTATTGGAGGAGCTGGCGAGATGAACAAAACGCTTGAATAACACAGTACACTTCTGATCAAAATACTTTTTTTTAATAATCCGGACGTTTTTATGCCAATACAAAACTGGACTCATTTCCATGAAAAACGGTCCAAAACTGTACTAAAATTGAGTGAACTCTACAGCTGATGATTTCGAAGACTGATAATTAATTTGAACTCATTTCTAAACAAAACGGCCTAAAAGTGTGATAAAATTGAGTCCAAATCCCGAGTGACACCAGCTACAATTTTTTTGAAAAAAAATTAATGTAGCGGCTGTACGACGCCATTTTTTAATGTTAAAAATTTCAGCAGTCGTGTTTTTATATTTTTTTTATTACGACCTGTTTGCCCATATAAGTGAACAAGAGAGAGCTTCGCTTCTGTTGGGTGTCCCACGACGACGCCTTGCAACTTTGCAATGACATGTCGCTCTAGTTTTTCGACCATTCGGCGATGGATAAAAAAATCGAAACCTGCCGTATCTTATGTGAATTCATAACATTCTCAATATTTCTATCTTAAAAAATTTTTTTTTTTTTTTTTTTTTTTTTATTGATCACGTAAATTTCAAAAATACATTTTAAAATAAACAGTTCGCCATCCTCTAGAAACTGTTAAAGTTTATGTGAGGATGGCGAGTTCGCGTTTTACAAATTTAATAAAATCTAGGTAACAAACTTATAAAAATTAAAAGCTGTAAATTAGTACATATTTGTACATATAAAATATCGTTACATGAAGCACTTCCTAGACCTAGACTAGGCATCCAAAGAGGCACCTAGATCCTTAAAATAATAAAAAATCCTAGAAATATTATTACTTATTGCTTTTCCGTGGTAGAATTAAACGCAACCCGCTTAAGTATCCGCTCTTTTCGCGCAAGTTTCCTAAGGCTTATTTATGGTAACACCACACATGACACATGGCATTTATCGTGGCATGCGTCAGGCGGAAAATCCTTCACACATCCGCCACACATTAAGCAACTAGGTACTAGTAGGTACTTAAATGCAATAAGTTGCACTTCATTTTATAATCCGACTAGCTTATGCTTGCAACTTCGACCGCTACAAAAATCCTTTCTTAGCGGATGCCTACGTCATGATAGCTATCTGCATGTCTTTCAGCCCGATCCGTCCAGTGGTTTGAGCTGTGCGTTGATAGATCAGTCAATCAGTCAGTCACCTTTTCTTTTTTATTTAGATTAGCGTAGAAATCTTACTATTAGTGAGTTTCGTTATAAGTAGGTATTATAACGAAAAGATATATAGAATACGTTCTAATTAAATAATAAATAAATAATAATAATAATAACGTCCCATTTGTAATACACTTTATAAGACGTTTTAAAAACAAGATATTTCCTTTGGTAGGAATGATCCTTAAGCCAGGGACGGAATTAAGAAGTGAAGCCATCAAAATATTTGATGTAAGTAGAAAAGTAGCTTTATAATGGTGAAATGGAATGGAATGGAGCAACCGCCGAGTTTCTTGCTGGTTCTTCTCGGTAGGAACGGCATGGTAAATTAAAACTACCTGACTATTCATAAGCACTTGTAAAAAGTTTACATGAATAAAAAACATATTCTATTCTATTCTAAAAAAAATAAAAAAAAATATTAAAATTGGTTAAGCAATTTAAGAGTTTATGGAATACAAACAAAGAAGCAAATCTTTCCTCTTCATAATATTATTAGCTGATTAATAAATATACTTAAGAATAATAAAGGAACTCTTATCATGGCTTCTTAGGTCACAACTTTGTACAGCACGCGGCCAAAAGTGATGAACATCGATCTTTAGAAGGAGACCGCAGATTTTTAGAGCACTGCCTCGGTCGTTGAGACCGACAAAGTGTCATATGGGTATGAGTGACAGAGACAACGCTCTACAAAGATGAAATGTCATTCTGGCTGATGTTCATCACTTTAGGCCGCGTACTGTACGCTTACTTATTGTAGCTTAAAGCTTTGCATTAAGCTCATAGTTTTACGTAACATTTGATATAAATAGCCACATGGTATGACTAATAAGCCCAAGGACATACAAGAAACTTATGAGTAGAAACCACACCTAGTAGCTCCAACATATTAATTAATGTGCTCTACTTTCAAATTAATATTTTACGTTTTTGGTAAGCAATATATACCGCTAACCGCAATCAATTTTGTAGCAGAAATTATAAATGTATGTATTTCATTTTCATATCCCATATCCTGAGGGTTCTAGTTACCAGCTAAGTGGATCCTATCTTTTTGATTTAAGAGGGTAAAACGATCCATACTATCCATACTAATATTATAAATTCGAAAGTGTGTCTGTCTGTCTGCTAGCTTTTCACGACCCAACAGTGGCCCTACCGCGGTTGTTTGACAGCTACAATGTCGCGATCGCAATCATCTCTGATTGGTTAATGCTCACTATTGGCCACAATGCATTGTTGCAACAAGAATCGCACAAATTCAGCCATTCAGAACAATTGAGATTGTAATAATGATTGATGCATGTTTTAGACAATCGCCCTACAGTTCAACCAATTTTGATGGAACTTACTTAGCTTACATCCCGGGGAAGGACGTAGGCTACTTTTTATCCAGCAAAATTTAAAGAGTTCGCACGAGATTTTTAAAAACCTGAATCCACGCGGGCGAAGTCGCGGGCATTATCTAGTTCATAATAACAGTTGGAACTAAACTAAATTAAAACTAATTTTAATAATAATGCATAGTTTCAACTTTAAAGAATACATTTTGTCGTGTTGTAATTTTGTAAAACACAGAATCATTCATACAAAGACTAAAGACGCATAAAGTATAAACAGACAGGCTCAAGAAAAGTTTGCGGTAAGCGTGCTGAGGTAAAACGATTACAACTGTCATACTTGTAATTCACGGTTATAGCAACTTAACCACTACCATCGGTTCTCGCTTATTAGCGACACAAGACGACTTTCTTTCAGACTGTTTTAAAGATGCTTTAATTACAAGCTTGTGGATTTACCGAGAGTTCTCGGTTCGTGTGATAGTATCGTAAATATAGCATATTATTATACATATACTATTTATTTAATAAGCATACGGTACGATAGCGGTTAATTCAATCCTAGCGGATTGCTAAAAACGGGAATAAAATATAATAATCGTGAACTGTAGGTAATAGGTATACAGGTTTACTTTAAATATTTACTTAACTACACACGATTTATCTTAAGCATTATAAAAAACAATGACCACTGATTTAATCTAAAATGATAAAACTGACAGCATAGTGGCACTTAACTAGAGTTTGAACTTATATTAGAGTAAAGAAAATAATTTTACCCCTATTTTATCTCCTTAGTGGATAATTTTCAAAAATCCTTTGTTAGCGGATGTTCTGCATGCCAAATTTCAGCCCGATCCATCCAGAAGTTTGAGCTGTGCGTTGATAGATCAGTCAGTCAGACAGTCAGTCAATCAGTCAGTCAGACAGCTTTTCCTTTTATATATAGATTAATATCTGCAAAGTCGGCAGTAACTTAGAGCTCTTGGTAAGGGCTAGCACGCGTCGCTTAACGGAAACAGGAATTAATGTCACACGTCTGATTGGCCACAGTACGCATCTGGCGAGCACCTCTCGTCGGCGGAATCTTTACTTAGTTCCACCGGATTCTTTAGAAAGCACTCCACGATTACTGGTGAATGAACTTCATTCTTTATGGCTTGTCGCGAATGGTTCGAACTTCAAGTCGTTTTGTTATACCGCAGTCCGCACAATAGGTAGGTATAATATGTCATGACGTGGTTATACCATTTTACTTAGGCTAAGGTTCTGATTTAAAACAAAATATATTATCTGAAACTCAAATTGAAAAAAATTACTTATTAAAATCGGTTCAGTATAGTTTCGAAGTTTATCGATTACACACAAGTAAATCTTTTCTCTTATAGTATTAGTTTATACACATTTGAAAGTGGAATAATTTCTGAAAAACTGAAATAGATTTTTTTAAATCTAAATACCTATATAAAAGGCAAAGCTGATTGACTGACTGGCTGAATGGCTGACTGACTGCTTGATCTATCAACGTACTGCTCAAACTACTGGGCGGCCGCAGATATGTATAACTATTATGACGTAGACATCCGCTAAAAAAGGATTTTAAAAAAATTCAACTTCTAAGGGGGTAAAATAGGGGTTTGAAATTTGTGTAGTCCATGCGGACGAAATCGCGAGCATAAACTAGTTTATAATATTTTGTAACGGCTGTATGATTTTGGCTCAAAGTCTGTTAAAATGCCAAATTAAGGCTCATATTTTTGAAGCATTAATAAAATTAAGTTTCAGATACATACGAATTTTTCTTATTAGGCATCTAACTTCACAATTCACATACACGTCCTAATCACGCAAAAAAGCAGCTAACCAAAGAAGCCAATTTCACTCACTACGTGACCCTTTTAAATCTCGTTCGCAAAAAATGCACACAATTGAAATGATTTTCGCAAGAACCGGTTACAATTACAAGTAATAATGAAGCTGGTAATTAGCGGCGTATTTTAAGAGGAACACGCGGGAGCCATGGTTATAATAAGTCATTAACCTTTAGCTTATGTGCGGTGTACATACATATATGTGAGCGTTTGCGAGAGGAGCGGTAGAGGGAACAAAGGGCCCATTTCAAAAATCATTTCTTAGCGGATGCCTACGTCATAATAGCTATCTGCATGCCTCAGCCCAATCCGTCCAGTAGTTTGAGCAGTGCGTTGATAGATCAGTCAGTCACCTTTGCCTTTTATATATTTAGGCTAGCTTATGCCCACGACTTCGTCCGCGTGGACTACACTAATTTTGAACAGCTATTTTACCCCCTTAGGGGTTGGATTTTCAAAACATCCTTTCTTAGCGGATGTCTACGTCATAATAGCTATCTGCATGCCAAATTTCAGCCCGATCCGTCCAGTAGTTTGAGCTGTGCGTTGATAGATCAGTCAGTCACCTTTTCCTTTTATATATTTAGATATTCTATGAGTAAACAACGTTTCTGTAAAATAAAATAAAAAATGACGGTCGCTTCGAAATCACACAAATATTATCAAACACCAATAAATAAGGTATTTAGAAACCGCTTGCGCTTAATTAATATGTATACAGTTTAATTTGAGCGTCTGTTTGATTTCAACCTCAGCTGTGTTGACATCAAACATTCGAAGTTGTTGAGCTGCAGGAAATGCATTGGGTAATAACCTCCATAGCTCAAGTTGTATGAAAATATACTGTAAAAGGGATGTACATCTTTGCTTGAACCGTAAACGGAGTTACTACTAATGCAGCGCGATTGCCGTAAACTGACATGTCGCATCGCAATAGAAAATCGTTACAGTTGATAAATTTCGGACGACTGATGCACTATATCGCACGTAGCTTTAGTTTTTAGTACGTATTTATTTATCACCACTATATCATTTTACAGTTCAACATCGGCGGTGTTCCCACTAGATTATAACATGGGGTTATTCAAGGGGCGGACCCACAAATTCCTAAAAGGCCGGCAACGCATCGGCGGCTCCTCTGGTGCTGCAAATGTTCATGGGCGGCGGTAATCACTTAACATCAGGTGACCCGCCTACTCGTTTGCTCACTATATCTATTAAAAAAAAAATAAAAAAAAATTTGAACATCAGTAAGCGTAACACGTTACCTGTACTGAATAAATAATTTAAATTTGAATTTAAAACTGCGATTTTTTGAATCAATAGGTAGGCAACCAAACAACTAAAGATAGGAAAGGAAGAAAAATATTTATTTTTTTAACTTCCAAACAAAAAAAATCCAAGATTTAGACCAAATACTTAATTCTAAATGAATCCTAATAGGTAAAAAGCTGATTGTTTTACAAAATATGTAGGTATTTCTATTGCTGATATTACAACAAATAATAAAAATCTCAAAATGGCCGCTTACCACAAATGAACAGACAAACTATTATTGTATTAAGAGCTGATCACTAAGATGTAAATAGTATAAGAAATGTGAGACAATCATGTCTTCAGCGGAGCGGCCAGTCGTGGAAACGTGGAATACATTGCTGTATCGAATTATTTTCCAACCGTTCGAAATGCAACGCACTTTCACCGAATACTAGAACAATCCGTACAAAGTCACGATATCAGACAAAAGTATTATTGTATAGTCAGAGACAGACTCTTAGTAACTAACCTATATTCCTACAGTTCAAAATTTTCATATAAGAAAGAACTACTTGTTAAACATTTATTTATTACTAGCTGATCCCCGCGGCTTCGCCTGCGTAGATTTAGGTTTTTAAAGATCCCGTATAGCCTATGTCACTCAGGAATAATGTAGCTTTCTACTGGTGAAAGAATTTTTAAAATCGGTTCAGTAGTTCCAAAGATTACCCCCTACAAACAAACTTAACGACATTACCTCTTTATACATATAATAGTATAGAGTATAGACTAGACATGGACTACACACATTTCAAGCCCCTATTTTACCTGGGGTAAGGATTGAGTTTTCAAAAATCCTTTCTTAGCGGATGTCTTCGTCATAATAGATATCTACATGCCAAATTTCAGTAGTTTGAGCTGTGCGCTGGTAGATCAGTCAGTAGTTTCAGATTAGATTAGATTTTGAACTCTGGCGATATTCAAGCTTTCAGATAAATGTAGATAGTTACTTAGATACTTAAAGCTGTCTCTATTTCGTTTTGACAATAACATTCTCAGCTCTTAATTTTTTATTACTTATCTAACTAACTTCAGTATTTTTATTCAATACAGTTGCGTTCGCATCTAAGTCAATAGGTACTATGCGATTGAAATTGAACTCTCTATTGAAATAATAATTACTAAACGCTAACTGTCGGGCGCTGTAAATAATGCGATTAGGGCCAAAAGTTGCAATGCCGACGCGCATTAACAAATTACGCTACTGAATCGCTGCAAAAAGACCTAACTACGATTTAGAAAAATATTAAAAACATTAGCAAATGCGAACTTTACAAAGTGCTTTCAAGTGTCAAGTAGCATTGGTTCGGAATGCCTATATCCTGGCGTTTGCACACTCATCCGTATTCGGTTCGTATCCGTGATTCTTCGAAGTGGCCATCATACAAATAAGTATCATTCGATTCGTATTTTTACGGAATCCGTGATTTCACGGATAAGTGCACAAACGCCCTAAGTAAAAATAAACTTGTAGGAGCAGATAGATTATGCGTTGCCCGACGACCGTTATGTGCATAACATTTGTATTTGTTATTCCATTGTCATTAGAGGATGAAGGTACAAGAGTGAAGGAAATGCATCCGTTTATTGTTCCAAGTCTACTTCCTTTCCTGTAAGCACTTAACATTATATTAGATACTATGTCATGTTTCCTAATGAACCCAACCATTTGGAACCAATAAAGTTTTAGTGGCCATAAAACGGGCCTAGAATGTGTATGTGATCATGCTATTGACTTATGACTCAAATGTGCTATATCCCACTTCGTATCTAAGTAGTTCTAGGTTTGATTTCTAGGTAAATTAATTTGACTAATAGTGGAGTATTTGAAGAAGCGGTTCAGCATTTTATTCAGAAGGTCAAAGGTGGGGCATGCAATTCTAACTTTTCGGAGTTATGTGCGTTAGTATCACTACCGTTAACGGCGAAGGAAAATATTGTGAGGAAACCTGCCCCCCAATTGTGTAAGAATAACAATTTCATGGCTATCGCAATCGTCAAGAATTCTGCTCTTTGATTGGCTGTGAAAAAATGTTAACAGCTAATCAACCAATCAAAGGGCAGAATTTCTTGACGATTGCGATAGCCATGAAATGGTTATTCTTACACAATTGGGGGGCTGATCATGAGGGGGCTGCGCTAGGAAAACCTGTATTGTTAATTGCATCCCTGCAAAGAACAATACAGGTTTTCCTAGCGTACAAACGTACAATCCGTAAAATAGAGACAAAAAAAATAAAGATTAAAAATAATTATCCCGCCATTCCAGCGAAATATTTTTATATGACGCTTCTTTATCTAGCCTGTCGTTTGTTTTTTTAATAATTATCTGCAACATAATATTATGCAACAATGTTTAAGATTTATGATTCTGGTAATACAATTAAAAATTGTGATCTTGACCAATCAATTGTTAACGAAACCTGTTTTACTTATAAAGATACTGGATCAATAAAACTATGTTGTGACCATACCATAAGATAAGATGACGCCTACACTAGGTACATGTCATTTAGTATTCGGATCATGTTTGGATCATATTTGGATAGATTTTAAATTATTGTTCTTGTAATTTTTCTAGAAAAAATTATTGTGATAGGCTGATTTTGCGATCGTCACACTAAACTAACAAACTACGCAGTAGGCCTAGAATCAAGTAAGTAATTGACACTGCAGTCAAGCTAAATAGTTCTAAGAAATACTTGATTGTGCTGATTGATTCGCACGTCACATTATCAAAGCCAACCGGTTAATTTTAACGCACCTAACCCTTTCACACCCATTGTATGCAAATGTAGTTCGATAATAATTTGGATCGTAGCATGTCATGTTATGATATTACACTTGATGTGGTAACAAGGTGTACACCGCCTTATAATAATTTACTACATACAAAGTACAATATACTGGACGCCGTCACCCATCCGCTCTGTAGAAGAAGAGAGGGGAGAAGAAGGAGACGTTATGTTCACCTTCTCCCGCCCTAGGAAATTGGTGTAAACTGTAAACCTGTGCCGGTTCAGGTGCAGCGGTTCAGCGTCGGAACGTCTCAGTCGCAACTCGCATCCGATATAAGTTCCGCAAATTGCTAATGCACCTGGCCGCCATTTTAGTGACGTCAGCACTAGACTGAAGTTTCGAGCTGATGGTATATTTTTATTTCGGCTGACGTCACAATGACGTCATTTCGATGTTCATGAGACATGGTTCCAGCGCAATGGCAATTTGCGGGACTTATACCTGGGATCTTGAGACGCCTCTTACTTGACGCCGACTGTGCCGCTGAGTTTTTAGTGGGTATCCCGTGCCAGTGCCAGTGAGTCCCACATACCCGTTTTTGTGCGGGATGCGTACAGTACGCCGCAGAAAACAATGTACATCGACCTTTAGAAAGAGATTTTAGAGAGTTGAGATTAGCGCTCTGTTTGTCTCTGTCGTTGAGACCGACAAAACGTCACATAGGTATAAGTGACAGAGACAACGCTCTACAAACCCGAAATGTCATTAATGCATTCTAAAGGTCGATGTACATTATTTTCTGCTGCGTACTATTTCCCCAGCGAAAAAAATAGTCTATTACGCGACAGGTTGAGATGGCAAATGGAGTATGAGGCGGGGACGTCCCGCACACCCGCACGTCACTGTGCGGGTGTGCGGAGCCTCCCCATCCAGATTGCCATGTCCCACTTATAGATTAGATTAGATTATTTATTAATTGCAAAACCCTATAACCCTATTTTATAATTGTCTATAAGTTAGAATTAACGATTGAATTGTTTAAAAATACTGGCTAGTGGTAATAAGCAGTAAGTTATTAATAATAATTAGTCAGTTATCTACTATTATTTTACGGTATCAAATTAGCAACTATGCTTACTACCTATAATATGATACTTAATCGTATATTATATCTGCACTGTAATTTGTTATGGTTGTATACGCTTGTACTACACAATTAAAGAGATACTACCTATTACCTACCTGTAAAAAACCGGCCAAGTGCGAGTCAGCTCGCGCAACGAGGGTTCCGTACTACAGTATTTTTTCGACATTTTGCACGATAATTCAAAAACTACGATGCATAAAAATAAATAAAAATCTGTTTTAGAATGCACAGGTGAAGACCTTTCAAATGATACCCCAATTGATATAATTATCTTACTTTGAAAATTGAAAATACTAATTATTAGTTTATGACCACAATTTAATTTTTTTGTGCCTGATGTAACCACAAATTCACGGTTTTCAGTTTTTTTGCCTTAATGCCTACTAATATAATAAGTCCTACCTACCTGTAAATTTTCATGATTCTAGGTCAACGGGAAGTACCCTGTAGGTTTCTTGACAGACAGACAACAAAGTGATCCTATAAGGCTTCCGTTTTACCTTTTGAGGTACGGAACCCTAATAAACGAGTAAGTAGATAAAGCTAGGCTTAATGATCAGTTTCACTTTCACTACACATGCTCATGCGAATGCATGCGATATCGATATGTTTTTAACGTAATTGCTTTTATTTCTATTGTTATGTCACTAAGGTCAAAGAGACGGTGGTCAATTTTGTCTAGGTACTTGATAAGCGGAAACTTTTTGTGCCACTAAACCTGAATTTTTATATATACCAGAATATGGATCGCATTGAGTTCTAATTTTATTAATTTTAGCGTGACATGTCTGGTACTTTGGATATTCTTATTTTCAATACTAATTATTACACATCATATTTAATACCTAATTAAGAATGTAGAGATTACTGTTACTATAAACATTCAGCTGTATATACTACCATCAACTTAATAATATGTTGATCCCGACTTTTTTCTAAATTTAATTTAAGATAATATTATACAAACACCAGTTAGTGACACTGGTAAAATGACTTTTCAGACATTTTTTTCAACATAATGTAACTACCTGCATTTTATTGAATAAATAAATAAATCATTCATTCATTCAGCATATTTCTTCAAAATATTCCACCAGCTCTCCGATACATCTAGGAGAGTAAAGTTAAATGTTGTTTTCTAGTCTTCAAATGACCAGACACTTTCTAAGAAAGATAATTATTATTATGTGAAAGCGCACGATGGTAAATGAAGACAAAGTTCACTAACTTATACAGAATAAAATGGTTTTTTTTAAATATTTAGATTTTAAAACAATAACGTGAAAATGAAATACTTTTTCCAAATAAATCTAAAGGGAAAATATAAGTAAAATATCTAAGTACATTTAGAAGAGCAGTAACAAAGTAGGTAATTCAAAACATCGTACCTACTTTATATGAACACAAATTAATATATTCTGACCTAATCCCATCGAAATATAAATACCTACCTAAGTGTTTATATTTCGATAGCTAATCCGCACAACTTTATCAGGAAAATTACAATAAAAATGTAATTTATTTACATAACTAATTGTAACTGTAGTGGAATCACACGGCATGATTCATAACGAAGCAAGAGAAAAAATTTAAATGATACCTACCTACTGGGTAGGTTCGTGTCAAAATTATTATAACAAAGATGTCAAGCGTCATAATTTTTTTTGAACTAAGGACATTTTAAGGGTAATACGGTGAAAGGCAAAACTAATATATAAAAAAATACTTAATATATAAAAATACTTAGTTTAAATACAAAGTAAATTATGTAATAGATCCACTTTTTACGAAAAATTTACAAAATAATATATTCAAAGCGATTTTTCATTTCTTATATGCAAAAAACTTCGCTTCAATTTCAACAAAAAAGCCTTTCATAGCATGTTTTGTTCAAAACTTATTGTATCTGTGGTCGAGTGAAACCACAGATACAATACACGCGTTTTTGTCCGCCATATTGTTCTCTTGTTCCGTTTACAAAACAAACGATTTGAAGACTAAAATCTAATTGTTTCCGTGGGATAGTTCACTAATTATGAAATAATTGAATCTTGTTGATTTATGAGATAAAAATGACAAAGAAACTACATGAAAGTATTTTGCGCAACCTATAATAATTACTTATGGTAGAAATTTTAAGTGCAAAAATGAAATCATGATTACATTATGAATTCAAATATCTGTTATTTCACATAGGTCACCTGTGACTTATACAATCAATCATCTCTATGAAACTAACAGGATATCTTTCTAAGTTTTTTTATTTTTTTATAGACTAAGCGCTTGACTGCAATCGGACGTGGCAAGGGATGATGCAACCTAAGATGGAGAGCGCTTGCCTAGAAGATGCCTATTCACTCTCGACTTGAAGATACCCATATTATATTTGGAGGGGAAAACTGATCCTGGAAAGATGTTCCAAATCTATAATATGTATCTACCTACTATCAACAAAGATTTAAATCGACTTTCAATTCTGTTTACTGTAGTGTGTAAGATACATTGAATACTGCCTCTTCTGAGCATAAATTAGAAAACCATTAATAAGTATTGCATATAAAGAAAACATTTCACAAAGTAGAAGCACAAATAGAGGACTCACAGAACATATACAGAGTAGTAGGTATTAATACTATGGTAGAGTTGAATGATAGTGCAGAACACAGCAGAAAATAATGTACATGCCTTTACAATGATATTTCGGTTTTGTAGAGCGTATGTCTCTGTCACTCATACCTATGTGACGTTTTGTCGGTTTCAAAGACAGAGACAAAAACCGCTATCTCTTTCTAAAGGTCGACGTAGTTACATTATTCTGCCGCGTACTGTACAGAGTAGTATTAGTACTACGGTAGAGTTGAATGATATAAGTACGTGGGTGGCTCTAGTTAGGCAGTAGAGATTATGCAACGCTCGTCATTATAAAATCAGTTCTGATAGCGATCATGATCGTGATCAACGATCTTAATCCAGATTGGGAGTTCTTATATCAATCTACGTCTGTCAACGTTAGCAATGCTATGAATTTTAATATTGCAAATTCGGTTGCAAAACTTAACTAACATGCAGGATAAGTTTACTGGTCTACACAGATAATTCAACCTCAAGAGTACGTATATACAAGGTTTTGTATGAAAACAAAATCTTAAAATGTTGTGGACTCAAAAGTCACGTAATCAAGACAATGTGCGGAATGAGGGTACCTACCGAACGTTTTTTGTTGTTTCGGATTGACTATGCTGCGTAGGCCTTACTGGCCGCTACAGCGTCACCGGGGAGGGTGGCGAGCGTGAAGCTCCGCCTGTTTGTTAGTCCGTGCGCCCCCGGGGTCGTGGCGTGAGGCCGACTTTTATGCTAAGCAATTACAAATAAATTATAATATTATAATAATATTTAAATATAAAGGCTGAATTTTTTTTTCTTGTGGCAATTCCACAAACTCTTCACCAAATGTTATTATTTCTCGAAATCGATGATTGCCTAGCTAGTGGTTAAGAGTTAAGACGTCGGGGTCGGCCTAGATGGGCGTCCGAGATTCGATCCCTGGCACGCACCTCTAACTTTTCGGAGTTAGGTATCTAAGTGCGTTTTAAGAAATTACTCATAAGTATCAAATTAAACGGTGGAGGAAAACACCGTGAGAAAACTTGCATGCCCGAGACTAAGAGGTCACCATCGTGTTCTTAAAAGTGTGTGAAATCTGCCAATCCGCACTTGGGCAGCGCGGTAGACTATGGCCAAATTCTTCGCATTCTGAGAAGTGTCCCAGAGATAGGTTGATGATGATAATGATGTTATTTCTTTATTCATTCCAAATAAATAACTTCGTCCTTAATTCAAAGGCATTAAACGTTGAAACGTAACAAAGCAGTGTGAGTGCAACTAACCGTAACATCGCACAAAAACTTGCGAGGTTACCTTGATGTAAATTAATTTCGTTCGTCTATTATCTTTTTTTTTTATTTAGACGGGAAGTAAGTAATCTATAGGTTTTGATTCCACGACAAACAGACGGACAACGAAATGATCCTATAAGGGTCCCTTTTTCCTTTTAAGGTACGGAACCCTAAAAACGATTTAAGTTGACAGGCAATTACTTTTTATAGTTTCAAAGGTTATGGAGGTCAACCCTCAGATGGTAATCTTCTGAGAATTAGTCCAAAAGGTTCAAATAGGATTCGAAAAACAGAATGATATATTATGGAGTGTATTTTTAAATGCCACATATTTGGAGTTGAGGTTAAACTTGTGTAGAAAAATCTAATTTCGACGGAATGGCAATCATACAGTCCACGAACAAATCAAACTAATATAAAGCCTTTAAAAAAGCATTTCTTATTCTGGCATACATGACTTACAAAAGTACTTCTATAATTTTTCTATAAATATAATATATAGTATATTATATTTTTATATATTATATATATGGATTTAGGTTTTACTAATCCCGCGGGAACTCTTTAATTTTCCAGGATAAAACGTAGCCTATGTCCGTCCGCGGGATATAAGCTAACTCTGTACCAAATTTCATCAAAATCGGTCTAACGGTTAGGCCGTGTAAAGCTAGCAGACAGACAGATAGACAGACAGAAAAACACACTTTCGCATTTATAATATTAGTAAGTATGGATAAGTATGGATATGGATTGATCATCTTAACTCAAGCATTGCCTACCCCGACAGAAACTCAATCAATTTATTTTAAGGATAATAGAAACGTAAGAAATAAGAATATTATGTACTAAGTTAGAAAATAGTGAGAAGTGTAATTAGGTTATTATGGATCTGACATAGTCACATAGTGATTAAAAGATCCCAAAAAATTAAGAATTAAAAAAAAAAACTCAATCAGCGTTGATCAGTGGCGTGCACAGGGTTTGAAGCCAGGGTAGGCATTAGTTAGGTAGGAACCTGTTTAATGGCAGGTCATAATGAAAAATATGCATTGAGCTATTACAACTGGGGTAAGCAGTGCATTTATGCCTCTATGACCTGCACGCCACTGGCGTTAATCCATATCGTTGATCCTCTGCAGACCCAGTTATCCACCATGACTTGAAGAAATATTATAGTTATGATTACAGAGACAATATTTTTTTAAATTACCGTTCAATATCCAGGCAAAGAGTACAGAAGCGATCTGGGCGTGTGATTAGATACGCAACTGGTCAGGCCACACAGAACTTGTGGCATCATGGAGTTCAATGCTCCAAGTGTAACAGGTAACGATATGAATCAGTTCAAAAGCAAAAACCTTATTGTCGTCCGTCGAAGCCATAGATAATAATTATGAAAAACCGGCCAAGTACGTGGCGGGCCACGCGCAGTGTAGGGTTCTGTAGTCACAATCCTATAAAAACAGATATAACTCCTTAACCTGTGAACCTTACTTAGCCATGATAGTTTTCCTTTAAAATTGATTATATATACTAATGTTGTGAATTTTTTCACGTTCCTATATACTACCATTTGGCTGATAGAGCTTGACTCTAATAAAAATTAGCACTTTAAAACATCATATTTTACAAACGGATCAAGAAATCAAGTAATGATGTTCTCACACCCACAATATTTTTAAAAGACCTATTTAACGATACCCCACACTATGGGGTAGACGAGAAAAAAAAATTCATCCACACTTTACATACTATCCAAAAAAAATATTTATCACAATTTTATTTTACCACTTTGTTGGCGTGATTAATATTTATACCCATGCCAAATTACAGATTTCTAGCACTAATAGTCTCTGAGATTAACCGAGGACGGACGGACGGACGGACATGGCGAAACTATAAGGGTTCCTTGTTTACTACGGAACCCCAAAAAAGAATGTACCATATAGATTTAAATAAGAGGTACGTGATTGGCACGCGAAACTGAAAAGTTAAAATTGAATTTGGATTGGCAAAACGTTTTAGAATGATTTTCTAAAAGATGAAATAACAGGTCCCTGGTCCTAAAAATATCAGTGATTTTTTTGTTATGCCGCGACTACAAGCAGAAGGCCTTTTTGGACAATAAAGTACCAAAAAGATTTTTACTAAATTACAGTATATACAAAATATTTTGTTTCTGACACTGTATACCTCGCCTGTATTGACAGTGTCGTATAGGTCGTATACAAAATACGTGTTCGTCATAAATAACAAACTATAGTACACAGTAGGTAGGTAAAATAGACACGTAAAAAGGCACGTAAAATAGACTGTTTTAATTGTTGAAGATTGCACAAAAACTACAGACCTTGGTGCGATTTAGTAATTATACCTACTTACTCAAAGGATTCTTCGAGTTCCAAGCAACCACAGTTTTAGAATACCTGTTTTGCTTTGTAATAATAATATTGTTTTCATGCATTCTATTTTTCTTGTTTCAAAACTACATTCATATTATACTAATGTCATGTGCTAATGTGCTAACTGAATCCCTACTTCATCGAAACAGCCTACCTAGTTTTTTTTATAAAGTTTTATAAATAATATTAAGTGGAATAGCGGCAGTTTTTCAAAAAAATCTGATTCCAGTGTCTCTGATTAATCTGGCATCAAAGCCATAGAAATCGTAAATTATCTCATTTTCTTGGCATAACCTGCTAATTATGACTGTTTACTAATAATAACTAAGGGTACTTAATACAATTTAGACGATTTTAATTATATATTATTTAGGATTTTAAGTAAGTAAATACTTTAAGTATATACTTTGACTAAGATTTTTTACACCTTTATTACCTGTTATCTCCCAAAGCCACCATGATCCAAACAAACATCCAAGCAAACGTTCCTCCCAGTATTGGGGAGAATACGCAGAGAAACTTTTAGCTTTTATAAAATAATGAAGGTCCGAGACGCGCTGACTCTTTCTCTCTTTAACGGAATTTACTCACGTCTGTTTACATAGCGTTAAGCTATTAGTCAATAATGACAAGCAATTTCATAACCTCATTAGTGGCGAATCGAGAATTTCGCGTGAAAATTTAATAAAAACTACTAAAATACCAGTTTAGTAGGTCTTATGCTTATCATGTAACACTTTTTAGTGGCCACTTTAAACTTTAATCCACGAAATCCAAATTAAATGGATAACAAAAAACTGGACTGCGTTAATCCATTCGCATGCTAGGTATTTGAGCACGTAATAATATCTAAGTTAAATGTTATAAAAATCTTCTAAATATATAAAAGGTAAAGGTGACTGACTGATTGATTGACTGACTGACTGACTGATCTATCAACGCACAGCTCAAACTGCTGGACGGATCGGGCTGAAATTTGGCACGAAAATAGCTATTATGACGTAGGCATCCGCTAAGAAAGGATTTTTGAAAATTCAACTCCTAAGGGGGTAAAATAGGGGTTTGAAATTTGTGTAGTCCACGCGGACGAAGTCGCGAGCATAAGCTAGTTTTGTATAATTTGGGTAAACTCTTACTCTAGTTTACTAAAGGATTTTTGAAAATTCAACCACTAATGGGGTGATGCATGCACCGCCCGCCCTTCCACTGCTAAACATGTAGGAAAAAGCAACCTACAGGCAAGCAAGGCAGGCTGCATGTTGCACCATACAGATTCGACCTGTTTCAGCAGATTATAGCAAATTAAGCTTTTGGTTCATTGTATATCATGGATTTCCGTAAAGTAACGCCTGCTTTGAGAATATTATGGAGAACTCTCAGGCATGCAGGTTTCCTCACGATGTTTTCCTTCACCGTCAAAACAAGTGATATTTTATTACTTAAAACGCACATAACTCCGAAAAGTTAGAGGTGCGTGCCCGGGATCGAACCCTCGACCTTCGATTAGAAGGCGGACGTCCTAACCGCTAGGCTTACCACTTTACATACGCAAGCTTTATTATTGAAAAGAAAGTTCAAGCGTGTACCAAACTAAGTCGAGTCTCATAAGTAAAGTACATGGTACCGGTACTCCTCTAACGACACTTCCCAACTAATCATAACATGACAAAAACCTGCGCCGCTCGCCAGTCCATTAGCTCAACACAAATCAATGTTAGTTCCGCTAAACCTTTCACCAAATGCCCATTTCCACGGTTGTTGTTATCGCCCAACGGCCCTAAGGCATAGAGTGATGGTATTCGGTTCAGAGTTCAGAGTTCTACCACCATGGCCGAATTTCGACCAAGGAGGAGGGCATTATAACATCTTTGATTTGTACATTACTAGACGATGCCCACGACTTCGTTCGCGTGGATTTAGGTTTTGGAAAATCCCGTGGGATTTTCCGGGATAATGTCCTTCCCCGGGATGCAAGCTTTTGCTGTACCAAATTTCGTCAAAATCAGTTGAACGGATGATTTCGGTTGACGGAAAAACGTAGAAGTACCTATCTGCACGCGTTTTAGGATTTTTGAAAATTCCAATCCCTCACCAATTTTCAAAATATATAGTAATATTCGGAATATAAAATCATTAAATGTGCGTTCCACTAAACGAGAAATTTAAAATTCACAGGCTCGCGCAATGAGGGATCCGTACTACAGTCGTATTTTTTGACATTTTGCACCATAATTCAAAAACTATAACGCATAAAAATAAATAAAAATCTGTTTTAGAATGTACAGATGAAGACCTTTCATAATATGATACCCCACTTAATATAGTCACTCACTTCGAAAGTTGAAAATACTAATTATTAGTTCATGACCACAATTTAATTTTTTTTGTGTGATCTAACCCTAAATTCACGGTTTTCAGATTTTTCCCCAAATGTCAGCTATAATATCTACCTACCTGCCAAATTTCATGATTCTAGGTCAACGGGAAGTACCCTGTAGGTTTTCAGACAGACAGACAACAAAGTGATCCTATAAGGGTTCCGTTTTTCCGTTTGAGGTACGGAACCCTAAAAAACGAGTTGGCAGTTATTATGGAGGAAACACATTACATTGCGTACGGCAGGTAGGCTGATTTCTACTGCAAGGCCGGTGTTTGTGACACGCGATAGCAAATTGGGTTACAATGCTGAAAACAATACACCAAGCGTCCGTGTTATATTTATTTTGCTCGTGTAATCAGTGCTTAAAACACTGATTAAAGTCTAAAAGTGTAAAAGTCTCAACTTAATTAGTGTGTATTCTAATTAAGTTGAGACTTTTATACGATGGATGCATTCCTTAATAACAAGCTTTTAGCTTATTGCCTACAGGGTAGTGTAGTAAATTGATATTTAGATGTACATCGATAATACTTATTGCAATTTTTTATAGTTTTAAAAGTATACCTAACTGCTGGGTTTCTTGCTAGCTCTACTCAGAGTCCCAAGCTTTTAGAAATACCTATGTTTCTGAAAGTTTTCACATTTTTGGCGATTTAATTCAAAAATTATTTATTGCACTTATCGTATTTTTCACTAAGGTCGCTTATCCTCTTTTTTGCACTTATCCTCAAAATATTATCATTTTATGATGATAAATCATTTTGTATATTATATTGCTCGATCACTCTTACGCTATACGGTCGGCATCGATTCATGTTACACGATCCGCTTTGCACTTTTTAATCTTTAAAAACAAGTTTAGATTAAAATCAATTTTTAAAACAAGTATTTATTTTAACAGCGTCGTTATGGTGCAGCATCAATAAGCACATGACTTTCCAAGCTTTAATAATCTTTTTATTAGATAATAATAATATTGCTACATCGTTTTCTGTTTTGTCGTTTTTTTAATTACTTACTTAATAACTGTTTGGGAGTCATACAACTGTTGCCAAACAAATAAAAAGATAAATAAATAAAAGTTATTACTATTATTTGTTTTTGGTTATATTCTCACGTGGTAGCTTCATGTTTCTGTTTATAACCAGGCCCACTTTCTTAATCGAAAAATGCTTGCTCAGAAGAAGAAATTATAAAATCTTTCATATAAAATCTTTCGACATTCGTCTGCAAACAAGATTTTATAATTTCTTTAAGTTTATGAATATGTATATGTATAAAAATGTCCTGACTGACTGACGGATCTATCAACGCACAGCGTAAACCGTTGGAATTAGAAACTTGAAATTTTGTAAGTAAGGTTCCTTTTATAATACAGTCACTCACTAAAAAGGAATTTTGGAAGCTCCTCCCAAAAGTGTTACTTAAAAAGGAAAAGAAAGTTTCTATGACAATCCGTTATTTTTCAAGTTGTCTATATTCGAAAAAATTGGTACTTATTTGGACTCTCAGCCAAAAATTAAGAAGCACTTCAAGTGTTTCATGATTTTTAGAAATTCGACGCCCTCACCAGTTTCAAAAATTCCACTCGAGCTAAACCAAGGCAGCTAGTAAAGCATAATATTATCAATATTCGGAATCTTACTTTTAACTTATCTACCGTAACTAAGTTCTGAAATGAGACAAACTAAAGATATCTAGAGCTATTAAAAAAAATCTCAAGACATCTTTTCAATACTAGCATGTCATACACTTCAATAAGAAAGGTCTACTATATTCCTATAAGTAATAGTGAAGAGTGAATCCAGTCAAGTTCTAACAAGCGTGCTGCGTCTAACGGCACTCGCTCATTGACTTCAATGATAGTGGAAAAGATTCCGCATCTGGTTTTAACTGTTATGTAAGCCGGTACAGTTTAGCTTTGCACCGTTTTGTCTCCCACAGTACAAATCGATACTGGGATACTGTGATCTATGAGACTGGTATTGAGAAAATAAGCCATAGGGCTGTCGTACTGAGTTTCAAACTTATATCAACAACTTGGTGATTCTATCCTAACTTTTACTGACGCGAACGCAAAGTTTGTGATTTTAAAACCGTTTTTCTGGGATTCGAAGCTGTACACCACATCAAAATATTGATCAAGTAGATTAATTGATCACTATATTTTTTGGAATTATTCCAGCTTGATCAATAAGTTTCTAAAAGTGTCTAAAAGTTTCTAAATAAGCATGCGCTTGATTGCTATTACCAAGGTACGTGATGATGCAGCCTAAGGTGGCCCGTGCTTGCCTAGAAGATTTATCAATTATTATCAAAAAAATTAGTTCTAAGAGCTTATAGTATTCAGTTTCTATAGGATACCGTCATTTATTCATTTCAGAACATAAACAGAAATAAAACTATTGGGTATTGAATTCCTAAAATGGTGACTACCGCTTCAAGAGCTCAGTTTTGGTAGAGCCGTTACTGGATGAACAAATGAAACGATGAAACGAGTCACAAGGAGCCACTCGATATAAGCGGTACAAGACAAGACAAAATTGCAAAAAGCAAAAAAAATTGAATTGAATTATTGAATTTTTATCTGAAAATCTGGATTTTTAATTTTCTGAAATGTTGGGAACATTTCAGGAAATTAAAGATTCAGATCTACATCTAGAGCATGCACATCTAGTTTGGTCTCTTACACTTGGTTTGATTGGTTCTTGTTACATTTAATATTTTATCTAGTTACCGTGGGAGTTACAGACAGAGGTCAAATCCGTCTGTTCAATCATTCGTCTAAATACCATCATTACAATCGTCAAGAGCTCCGAAAGGAAACAAACATGATTGTTTTTTGTAATTCCATCGTTTATTTGCATTGAATCATGAACGGCATATGAATGGGTTCCTGTATACCAACTTTGTGGACGTTGGCTTATAGTTTTGATTTGTCAATTTTTTCCTTCTGTGTATTGTTATAAAATCCACACGCACGCGTTGTAAGTAACCTATTATAATTAGTTCTCCAAACTCCGAATGCCTTCAAATATTATTATACTTACTTACCGATGGTTGGTAACAACAAACTAAACCAGTATTTAAAATTAAAACAAGACATGCGATATTTGAAAAAAAATTACAATATAAGTGTAATTAGTACCCCAAGTCTCCGTAACCTCATATCAAATTTTTAATTTACTATCACTTACATCTGATAACAACGATATCTGTACGAAATACGAATGCATCGACCAACAGTAGGTGTATTGTGAATTGTGATTAATGCTTTGATGAACTATATTGTCATTAATTCTTCAGAAATGAGAAATAGGATGCAGAGAAAGTGATTAATAAATAGAGATAACTTCCATGCTCTAATCACTAATGCAGACCTGTTAGCTACCGTAGCTTTACAAACTATCGCATTATGCTAATAGACATGTTTATCAGTGCTGCAATTTCACTTGCCGCATAGGTACACACCTTATCTTCGGCTTGCGCGCGCTTATCTAACACCTTATCAACAACTGTTTAAGATAAAAAAAATCTCCCACTAAGTATATAATATCTGTATATTATTAAAAAAACCTAATATTACATCATACATGCAAGTACAGTACGCGGCAGAAAATAATGTACATCGACCTTTAGGAAGGAGATAGTGGATTTGTAGAGCATTGTCGCTGTCGTTGAGAGTTGAGACCGACAAAACATCATATAGATATGAGTGACAGAGACAATGCTCTACAAAGCCGAAATGTCATTCTAAATGCCTTTTTCATTTTTTATGCTTGTACGCTAAATCGCTGGATAACTTTTGCATGTTTTATTTGTCTAATATGTGAAAAAATAACGGATAGGTGTCAATTTTAATTTCAAACATGAGAACTCCGAACCATGTAAGTAAGTATCCGAAACATTACAGTTATTACTGCGGACATAATAAACCACAAATTGTGTAGCATGATTTAACAAAAAACGCTTAATTTGTAATTTCGTCGAGTGTCCGAACTGGTCGCTTCCCGTCATCAATCATCACTTCAATTTCATTGAAACTTTGGCCTACATCACACCGCCTACTTTCACTACTCATTATGGATCTTTCTTTATATTTTATTAAGTGTTATGCTGTTAATCCTATATCTACGATAACTAATAAACATAAAGCTTTATGATGTTTAACAATCTACCATGAGACGTCGATATCACAGTCATGTTTCGAAGTATACACCAATATAAGCGATTTTTTTATAAAAAAATTATGCTATGGTGGTGTTAGGTATCTGGGGGCCTTTTACCTTGATATGATGCCCTAATTAACAGTTAGCTATTGTAGGATTTGGGAACTTTAAGTATGTATAATATGACATAAATTGGGCGGTTTTTCAATAAAATCTGATTCCAGTGTCACTGATTAATCTGGCATAAAAGCCATAGAAATCGTAAATTATCTCATTTTCTTAGTATAACCAATGGAAAGAGTGGAGATTAAAGCAACTTAACCACAATATAATAATTTATTTCTAATTTTAGTTTTAATAATTTTTTGACATTGATTTAACCACAAGACTCCTTACTATACTCGATATCAAATTAGTATTATCTCCACTTAAATTTTTGAATGCGTTTCGAAAAACTCAGCGAAAGATTTTTAATATCAATAGATTTACTTAACTCTACACATTGAATTATTACGTACCTACTTACTAAGATAACTCCTCAAAGACTCTACAGCCGATTCTTAATCATCATTAACCATGAATCAAAGCGTTGATAACGCATGAAACCGTCATTATTACGACTTCAAAGCCGTAGAAAGTTCTTAGCAAAGACAGAGTGAATGACAGTTATTTATTATAGCGGATTCCTGTGCAGCGGATTCTTGTGCAGCTGACTGCAATTACACCATACTCCTATGGACACCATACGATTATAAATGCATAAGATATCAATTAGTAGAGTACTCACTACAGAGCTCGGGTCTCCTCTCAGAGAGAGAAGGGTTTGGCCCTAGTCTACCACGCTGGCCATGTGCGGATTGGTAGATTTCACACACCTTTGAAAACATTATGGAGAACTCTCAGGAATGCAGGTTTCCTCACGATGTTTTCCTTTACCGTTCATGGGCGGCGGTAATCACTGACCCGCCTGCTCGTTTGCTCGCTATTTTTGTTATTTAGAAAAACCTATACCCATTTGGTTTCTACACGGTAGGTACTACCGATGGCATAGTAACATGTCATCGGACAAGAAAGATCATTGCTCCTAAGCAGTGCCGTGCACACGCGTAGAGCCAGGGTAGGCATTAGTAAGGTAGCTACCTATTTACTGGCTAAAGAATAACGATAATAATAGTTCAACTATGGTAACAGCGCTTTTATGCCTCTATGAGCTTTACGCCTCTGCAGTCCTAAGCTACCATATTAGCATTTGGTATGCAAAGCAAAGATAAATCTTAGTACGCCAATATGAGCTGAAGGATTGCACTAATGGCTCCCCGGAGATGGCTCACGGAGATTAATGAGCCATTATTCTGAACTCATTTCCTGTTGCTCTTAACTACTATTTAAATATTATCACTTTCACTATTCAATCAATATCAATTTCCGGGAATGCGAACTTAAATAACTAAATTATGTAGACCGTACAATATTTTAATACCTACTTAGTAGGTAGTTTATGTGGCGGCGCGCGGCGCAAGACCGTGGCGTTCGGAAGTTGCTTCAAGAGACCTATGTCCAGCAGTGGACATAAGTCTCTTGCATGAGGTAGTTTATGAAACGGTTGCATAATAGGGGTTACTAAAACATGAGTGTGAGTTTAAAAACCGAGCCACTAGGCGTAATTTGTAATATATCCCGCGAGTGTTTATTTTGTAGAGTTTCAAGCTCTTGTTTTTTCCATATTTTATTACGGAGTTGAGACAAGCCGCTGATAGAAAATGGATTGATGCTTCTGCATGCTCTGATTATGCCTACTCATACTCATTCATGCAAAAGTTCTTATTTTGTTATTGCCTGGTTTAAGATTAAGGCGTTTTAGTGACTTGTTCCGTTTATACACCATAGACGCACGCATTTCCGATTATACACCCTAGGGTGCGTGTTTTAGTGCATTTGTACCTACTCGTATTTACTTCTACTTTGCCTATGGTTGTAAATGATACTTTTTCCGAGTTCCATATTTCAAAATCGGAACACGTATCCGAATCACAGACACCGGTTCTAAGAGATTCTGTATAAAATACCCATTTGAATTCGAAATGCTTGCATTTACTATAAACATTTAGACGTATGACAATAAATTATGTAAAATAAAACACCGGATGCGCGTATACGCGTATAGGTACCTACCCACTTCATTACGATATTCGAATAGCCGATCTGTGTTTTAGAAACATATAAAAAACCTTCTCACTTTTTGTGTCAACTCTTCAACAAAAACCGTGAGAGACCATCAAGTGCCATTGGCCTATAATGTAAACCTGAGTTTACACTGGGCACATCTATTATAATATTATTGTTTTATCAACGGTCGTATTATGCTAATTCCTCTTTATTTAAAAAAAGCGTGTCTTAATGACACATTTTATTCACGTGTATCTGTCCATAATGACATTAACAAGTAATTTAAAATATTTTCAAAAAACTCCAACTGCGGTTGGCACTGCATCTTTATGTGATATGTGTGTACATTTTATGTGATTTAATGAGCGGACTTAAGTCCGCTCATTAAATCACATAAAATGTACCATTTTGTTTTTTTAAGAATTTTATGTATCAGTGAGTGTGACACATTGGGTCATGGTGGATACCTAATGACGTATCTTTTATCATACAGGTTAATCACATAACCCTCTTTTTGGTATTCGCTGCAGTCAGGTTAAAATGCGAAAATGTGTCTGTCTGCTAGGTTTTCACGGCCCATCAGTTTAACCATTTTTGACGAAATTTCTTACAGAGTAGCTTGCATGCTATGGATGGTCATAAGCTAGGAGTTTGTACGGGATTTTTAAAAACCTAAATCCACGTGGATGAAGGCGCGGGCATCATCTATTTGGTCTAAAGGTAGTTTGTACCCTGGTTACCACGTACATAAATCAAATATCTACTAATACTTGAGAGTTGAGGCACAGAGTGTACACCGACCTTTATTACTAAAAGAAAAAACTCAACTCAAGAAGCGATTCATGATTCATGTGGCTCATTTGATTTCCTGTCAAATTAGAACTCTTCCGGAACGATTTTTTTTTTCACGCAAGAATTGCTCTGGTTATTATGAGTGTAATAATAAATTATTTATTTAAGTATTATGTTCTGCCATTTCCTACTCGTGAATTTATTCGCATTTATTTATATAAATAGGTAACAATTAAATAGGTTTCGATCGGGATCTTTCTGATCTACAACCTACTACGTCCTACCTACTTAAGAGAAACCCTTTTCTAAATTCAAATTCAAAAATTCACTATCCGGGGTGCACACCGGGACACGCATTTCCGAGTATACATCCTAGAGTGGGTGTTTTAGGGTGAATAAAGGAAAACATCGTGAAGAGACCTCTTCACGATGTGTAAAGTGTTAATATTTAGTTTAAACGCACATAACTCCGTAAAGTTAGAGCTGTGGAAAACGTGCCCGGGATCGAACCCCCGACCTCCCAAATAAGAGACGGATGGCTCAACCACTAGATTGTGTTGATGATTAATCAAAAAAGAAAAAAAAAATCTCTCTTAAGAAAGATTTTTTTTTTATCCGTAATATCCTCAACTTTTTACATAAAACTTATAGAGCTAGAAAAGTGCTTTAGTTCTTATTCTGAGTTTAGAGACAACCTACTTACCTATATTTCTATGATGAAATGAGCATACGAAAGTTTGCTGAAGGGCTTTTGAGTTTAAATAAAGAGTTTATTTAGCCCTCAGCCAGCCTCGCCATCGGTAATGCGAAGAGATTCGTTCAAATATTGACCTGCAACTCGTTTGACTGGTAGAGCTCGTAAAGTATGCCAATGGGATCACCCAAAAATTTTGGTGAAACAAATTCTACTTTCACCACTAATGAGTGATAAACATAAACAATAAAAACAGGTATAATACTCACAGTAATAGAAAGCAAATCCGAAATTCGAACACACAAATAATGAACGTTAGATCACGACTCAACGGTCACTGCACAGTACAAATAAAAACTAATTAAATCCTACAACATAAGTAAGTACAAGTAAATAAATTAAATAAAAACACGAAGTCACAGACTTATGTAATGTAAACACAAAAACAAAATAAAGTTTATAAAAAAGTAGACACAATTTGATTTCTGAACGTTATTTTCAAACGGTACGCGCGAAACGTCAGTCAGCGTCAAAATGGCGCGTGCGCTCTCCGCGACAACCAGCCTCGGTCTGTGGCAGTGGTACTTGTAACTTGGTGAGACAGTACGGCCTGCCTCTGTGCCTGTCTGTACAGCACTTGGGTACAGCAGTTAATTCAAACGATGCATGCAGCCAGCCAGTGCGAAAACCACAGGAATAAATTGTATGATAACAGTGTCATTGATCCTGTAGGAACTAATAACATATCCATGTAGAAACACATTCTGCCGAATTCTAAAACAATAAGTAATAATATGATTATTGCATAAAAACGTCCCATATATCCTAACCTGAGGTCAGTCGACATCTAAAACTTGTAGGCCTCTAGACTAGTAGACTATAATAGGTAATGATAATAGGTGTTCTTCTTCTTTCTCTTGCCCCTATCCCATTTTATTTTGGGTCACTTTGGCCGTCTCTGATCCATTGTGATCGCCACCAATTTTAAACTTGTGGCCGCCAGGTAAGCATACTGCATATTAATGCTTTCCTCATTGGAAATTAGTGTAGCTTCCTCATGGTGTACGACGTGTTTCGCTAGATGGATAGTACGTTTATTCATTAGAACGGATCAGTAGCAGATTATGTGCGTCGGACTCTTGTCAGACTCTAGCCTCTTTCTATCTCGATCACCCACCTCTAACTTTTTAGAGGTATGTGTGTTTTAAGCAATTGACCAGTGAAGAAATTATATTCAGGAAACCTGCCGGAGACTACTCCTAAAATATTCTCAAAAGTGTGTAAGTTTGCCAAATCGCACTTAGCTCGCATGGTGGATTTCTCCTTATTCTGAGAAGTGGCCAGTGCTCAGAAATGGACCGGCGATAGGTCGGGATGGTCGGAGAATAAATACACAGAAATATGTATTATAAAATGCAGAAACACACAATGCTCTAGACATAAACTTGCGACAAACAAAATCCAAAAAGCTATCTGAATAGCAATCTCTCGAAACGACAAAGGAAATCAAGTGAGCTGAAATGGTCGAGTGATGATAGCATTTATGTGCTCACTCATAACTCATAGCTTATCCGTTCTGTACTCGCGAATCTGAATTAAGTGGATTCGCCTGACTAGTTTTATGTTTCTTGTGGCGTATCAACCGGAAAGTATCTCTCATACGTTCCAAGTTCCAACTATCAGCTTGTGAACTAGTTTAGCTACGTAAATCCGAATAGTCGTAGTTTTACTTTTCAGTCCTAGAAATACAGCTTTTGTATATCGTTTCCAAACCTGAAAATCATTATTCCACTAAAACATTTTTACCATTTCCGTGCCTTTAGTATACTGTATTTATGTATATTAATTTTAAACGCTATTTGTTTTTTACTCAAATTAAATACTGATGTACCTACAATGTACATATAGGTACTTATAAGTAAAATATATTAAAAATAACATTTAATTTCCACAAGAGATTAAGCTTATTTAATGGGAACTGCTATTGTATGACCACAAAATGATGCATGCCGATTATGATAATAATTTGACTGTAAAACTGAATATAATAATATAATTAACTTAATCGTCCTAAAATCTTTTACTTGCCTCTATCAGTAGAATCTATTGTCGGAATGGCGGCGGTGGTAGGTTATAGGTACCTAACTGATTAGAGCCACAAGTTATCCTACATGAAATAAATAGGTATTTTTGCACTACCGAGAACGGGTCTCCTCTTAGAATGAGAAGAGTTTGTGGTCTAGGCCATAGTCTGCCATCCTGGCCCAGTGCCGATTGGCAGACTTCACAATCTTCGAGAATATTACAAAGAACTCTCAGGCATGCAGGTTTCCTCACGATGTTTTCCATTACCGTTAAACAATTGATATTTAAATTGCTTAGAACTTACATGACTCCGAAAAGTTAGAGGTGCGTGAAGGCCGATGTCTACTCTTAACCACTAGGCTATCATCGCTTTTATCCAATGATGATAATGATGTCCAATCATTATAAAGCATCTATGGTATCTACCTAAATATCTATCATACTTGATAATATTATCGTTAATTGAGTTTGACCATGATTTTTAGGGTTCCGTACCTCAAAAGGAAAAACGGAACCCTTATAGGGTCACTTTGTTGTCTGTCTGTCTGTCTGTCCGTCTGTCTGTCAAGAAACCTACAGGGTACTTCCCGTTGACCTAGAATAATGAAATTTGGCATGTAGGCAGGTCTTATATCAGACATTAGGGGAAAAATATGAAAACCGTGAATTTGTGGTTACATCACACAAAAAAATTGTGGTCATGAACTAATAATTTGTATTTTCAATTACCAAAGTAAAATAACTATATCAAATGGGGTATCATATGAAAGGGCTTCACCTGTGGATTCTTAAACAGATTTTTAATTATTTTTATGAATCATAGATTTTTATTTATCGTGCAAAATGTCAAAAAAATACGACTGTACTACGGAACGCTCGGTGCGCGAGCCTGACTCGCACTTGGCCGGTTTTTTTCCTTAAGAAGAGATTACAAAATGCATAATATTTCTACAAAGAAGCTGTAAGCCCGAGGCAAAAGTACGTGTAGGTATAATTGTACCAAATAACATGGCCCGTCCTCACCGGACGCTCCTTAAATTGCGCCTCCGAGCCATTTCACACGGTTGAGGCATGCCTCTTCTCAAGTATTTTGACATTCCATACGTCCTGCACTTAGAAATTATACTAATAACTCTAATTATTCTAATTTGCTTTAGAAATTTTAACTTACAACATTTTTGAGGCTGAGCGCAGGAGTCGCAAGGTTATCACCAATTTTCTTGTAAATAAGAATATTTTGTCTTACAAAAACTATGTTGTAGTAAGGCTGTAAGGATCAGCCTGGCTGTCCAGCGCGGAAATGCAGCCAGTATTCTTGGCACCATTCCACGCGGTCATGATTTATATAGTAATTAGATAAGGCTAGCTTTAAGTTTTATTGTAATCTCAAAAAAAAAGGCTGTAATTACACCTGTAAGTTTTACTGACGTAAATAGCTTACGTAATTAATTAAGAAGAACTAAGGTAAGTGTATGTATTATAGGAGTGTTTACATTAGTAAAGTGGGCCCGCATCACACTAATATTAAAGGTGAATGTTGGACCATACAGATTTGATCTGTTTCAGTGGATTATAACAAACTTAGCTTTTGGTTCATTGTATATCATGGATTTCATCGATTTTATTCGATTTCATTCGCAAAGTAGGTAACGCCTGATTCTAGGTATACAACATTGAACACACAACACATTAGAAGTCTATTGGTTATCAAGCCAGAGTTACTTACGTCAGTAAAACTTAGCTGTATCCGCGGCCTAAGTAAATGCTGAAATATCAAAATAAATGCAAGTATTTCATAATATTCAAGAAGTCATGTGAATATTTAATTAACCTACTTACCGATATTTATTTTAATACAACTATGTCATACGTAACTTATATTATATTATAATTAACGCATAATCTTAATACAATGCCTGAAGCAACGTGTTAAATTCGCAAGTAGGTGTAATAATGGTATTATAAAGGCAGTGGTCCGACCGCCGACGATGAACGAGAAACGAGTAGAACTTAAAAAATTAAACGAGTTGGCGATCAGCGGGAAGCGATAGTTTTGTCGCCGGGCTATAAGCGAGTGGGCAAGTGCGACGAGCGATTACTCGCGCCATTCGCCCGCGGTCGCTCAGTCCTGTGCAAACAACGCACGTTACACGTGTTCAAGCGAGCGGGCATCGCTGAATTTTTGAAAGCTCGTCGCTCAGCGACAAAACTAGTAAAGCGAGTCGTCGCCGGCAGTGTAAACAGTTAGAGAGCAACTTTTGGTACGTATATGCATCTCTTTCGTTTACACGGAATGTACATTTATTGTGCGTTTCTTGAGAGAGAAAATCGCCGACAGTTAGTCGTTTTCTCGCCGCGGCGGTCGGACCACTGCCTAAGGCTTTACACAGATTTCCCTGAATCCTATATCATGGGAAGCCTCGCGTATGGGTACAGTTACTTCATACTTGGTGTTGAATTTCATTGCAAAGTTCATGTCACACTGGATTTACATAAATTTATTTTATTTTATTATACACCATTGTTGTTTATTCATAAGTAGGTGTACTGACCAACTAATATCAGTACCCTTATTATAAATGCGAAAGTGTGTTTGTTTGTTGGTTTGTTGGTTTGTTGGTTTGTTGTTGGTTTGTCCAATAATATTTGTTATAATAAGTACCTACTTTGTAAATTGAAATTGAAATTGAGGGTACTGATGATGCAGATATGCATGTGTGACGCAGCCTTACATTAGTATGTAGGTACATAGAAGCTGGTTAGAAGTTCCCCGAAGTCGTAACAGGTTTCAATGGCTATGAGACAGAGAGGCTCGGACCTCGGTGCCACGGACCTCAGTGCACCGTGCGTCGCGTGAATAACAAATAGGTATAATACTTTGCCTGCATCAAAAACTTTATGCTCTTAACTGGTTTCAAAACTCAAAAAAAAACTCAAAACTCGAACTTCGTAACGCCTAACAGTCGATTCAATTTTTTAATTATTTTTTTTTAATTTTTTTAAATGAGTCCGTGGAATTTCGACTATGTACGGGTGCGGACCACAGCTGAAAATCAGCACCCTGATTTTATGCGTGTTGGCGCATAGCATTATGATGCAGGGCATCTGAGTTGTGCACCCATTCGGGGTGGTGTCACAGATGAAAAATGTTACTTTTTATATTTTGTCTGTGACATCAGTAACGAATACTTAAATAGGTACCTACTTACTAACTTGATAAGTACTAATTTATTTAACAACATAGCAAGGTTCGTTTTTGTTGCGAGTGCCTAATTTGAATCCCGGGCGAGCGAAGGATTATAATATAATAGTTCTTATAGTTTTTTAAGTTAGAATTCTGAGTGTAGTGAGGGATTCAAAGGCACAAATTATTATTATACGACTAACCTGTTCATGCGACGCTGCTCGCGCCGCCTCTCTCTTCAGCTGTATGATCACCCGCTCCTTCGATTTGATTTCCTCCAGCTGTGGACAACACAAAACTACTATAGTACGTTTTTCCTTCATCTGATCAACCCATCGCCGCGAATACAGAGCAAGGGTCTCTCAGAGTCCGACTATAACAACGAATCAATTGACACCTAATTCAAAATCGGCCCAGTAGTTTAGCCGTTGCAGTGGAACACACATACATACATACACACATCGACTGCCAAAATCATAATCCTTCCTTTTGGCTTTGACGGATAGGTAGTCGGATAAAAATTCACGCGCAAAAGCTCTTTACCTACTTACCTACTTCATAAATTCAATTTTATGAAATTATAATATAAAAAAAATTAAGTAGGTAGGAACTTTCATTATATAGCCCAAAATTAATAATAATGTTATTAAGTGAGCAATATGTATTTTTGATAACCAATAAGGAAAAAGCGATAAAAAAATACATTTAGTTAATACCTACTTAATACCTGCATAATTAATTATCACAATATTATCGCTGCTGTAACCACGAAAATATTACCTAATAATATATCGATATTTACTCAATTAACCTATATTTTTGCTTGTAAAAGTTTCTGCTTTATCAACACTATCCATATCCATACTAATATTATAAATGCGAAGGTGAATCAGTCTGTCTGTCTGCTAGCTTTTCACCAACAGTTTAACTGATTTTGATGAAGTTTGGTACAGATTTAGCTTACATCCCGGGGAAAAACATACACTTTATCCTGGAAAATCACACGTTTCAATCATTCGTTCCCACGGCCCATCCATTTAACCAATTTGTATGAAATTTAGTACATAGGTAGCTTGCATTCCGGAAATTGATATAGGAAACTTTTATACAGAAAAATCAAAGAGTTTCCAAAGGTTTTTTCCACGCGGACGAAGTCGCGGGCATCATCTAATAAAGATCTCAGGGCAGATTCACAGTCGGGTCAATATGATTTATAATTATTATTATTATTCCGAACCCAGGACCTCCCGCTTACATTGTAAGAATACAGTATTCACCACTGAGCCAAATAGGTCGGTCGTAGATGTTACTTCTACGTGAATGTACAGAAAATAAAAAGAAATCTTCCTACTATTTTTATGCATCTAAACTAAACATTGCTATGGGGATTTCGTAGGCGTTTTATGTCGCAACGATTTCTATCTATGTACTACGCGCTATACTCTATACTAGATTGGCTATTCCAAACAAAGTGGGTACCGGAAACCTGCCTTTTTTAATTTAATAGATTTGCACTTGGCTGCAATGAAACTTGCTGGCAAGTGATAATGCAGCCTAAGATGGAACGCGCTTGAGATGACGCATAACATAATATTCCTTTTTGACTTATTTTTTGAACGTGAACATACACTACACTTCAAGACCAAAGCACTAGATAAAAAGTGAGACTGGTATTTGCAATTTGCAGCCTGAATAGACCGTAGTCTGTGCTAGGGCTGACAAAGATCATCTTTAAGTAAATTCTCATATTAAAATTGCTGGGGAAAACTAATGCCAGAAAGGCGTTCCTTCGTTATGGAAGCACCGTATGCCTGTATGGAAGGGTACTGGGACAACCCTCCACCTCCCATAGCCCCACCAACCTCTCGGTTACATGGGCGGAATCGCGGGAGGGCGCCCGTTCGGTACTTGCTCTTGGCATTATAATTATCTATTATCTATTATCATAATATTATATATATATTTTTTTTAAATAAGAATATTAGCCATATTAAATGACTAATATTCCCCTTTCCTCTCCAATTAAGCGTCAAGCTTGTGCTAGGAGTAGGTACGACAATAGTGCAACGGGCGGGATTTGAACCGTCGACCTTTCGGTTTTCAGTCCACTCATATACCGGTTGAGCTATTGAGACTAATTATCACCACTATATCTTAGAAATCCAACATCTGACCATCAAAAAGAGTTATTAATTAACTAGTCATTTGACTTTGACTTTGACTTTGACATTTTCCCGGGGCGCCTTCTTGACTCCCTACAAATTATTTTGTCTCTACCTTGTCCCTTATGCTCACTCTCCCCCCTTGGGGGCTAGACGTCACTAGCACAGCTGAGATCCCCGCTGCTGCTCCTCCGTGGTGCCGGCCTGGCACCTGTACGCTCCGAGCTGCTCCGCCTCTTATGCCAATGGTGCGCGAATTCCCGTAGCCGGTTGTAGTTCCCCGCTAATGAGACGAGTTCCGTGTAGAAGACCGTATGGAAGGGACCGAAGTATGGAAGGGTACTGACCAGTTTGTGGCACTGCGCACGCGCATCTCGGCGCGCGGCCTGCTCCAGCGCGTTGTGCTTGGCGACCTGCGCGCGCAACTCCGCCGCGCGGGCGCACTCCGCCGCCTGCGCGACCTGCCATGATGAAAACAAAGATTATGAGGCCATAACCACAGCATCCATGCTAATCCATACTAATATTATAATTTTTTTTTATATCTTTTTTAATATTACAATAAAACTTAAAGCTAGCCTTATCTATATATATAAAAGGAAAAGGTGACTGACTGACTGACTGACTGACTGAATGACTGACTGACTGACTGACTGATCTATCAACGCACAGCTCAAACTACTGGACGGATCGGGCTGAAATTTGGCATGCAGATAGCTATTATGACGTAGGCATCCGCTAAGAAAGGATTTTTGAAAATTCAACTCCTAAGGGGGTGAAATAGGGTTTTGAAATTTTGTAGTCCACGCGGACGAAGTCGCGAGCATAAGCTAGTACTACTATATAAATCATGACCGCGTGGAATGTTGCCAAGAATACTGGCTGCATTTCCGCGCTGGACAGCCAGGCTGATCCGTTGCGCAATAAATGAGCCAGCCCTTCTGTCACCAGATGAGGCTATTAATCGCGGTGAAATGTCTCGTAAAAAATTTTTAGCACTAAGTCTCCATGGCCCCAGGGTCTCCACGGCAAACGGCACAAAAATGTAACTCTCTATAAGAGAGGCATACTTGCGCCGCTTGCCGTTTTCAGCTGTTTCTGCTGCGGCTCCCGGTCTTGATGCTGTCTTCCTGATATGACACGGGGCCAATGTGTCAACGCAAGTTGCGTCCCATATTAGCGCCCGTCCCCGTTCCCAGGGAACCAGCGTCAATCCATCAGGTCTCTTGCCATCATCCCGACTAATCCCTGCCGGCTCAATGAGCGCAGGAATATTTATAATATGTATGTGAATATTTATAATATGTATGTGAATATTTATTTATATTCACATACATATTATAAATGACCCCTCCATTTAACCGATCTTGAGCTCGCTCCTGTAATGCGCGTGACTGCAATTACTTTTACACATGGCATAATATTATTATTGTAAATCAAATTTTTGAAAAAAGCAACCGCAGAGTTTCTTGCTGGATCTTCTCGGTGAGGCTTTTCGAACCAGAGATTATGCATTTGACGATTCAAAAGTACTACTTTTACTACTTACTAGTAAAAGTTTATTTTGAATAATAGATCTTTCTATTTATGTTCTAGGTACTAGCTTATGCTCGCGACTTCGTCCGCTTGGACTACACAAACTATGAACCACAATTTTACACCCTTAGGAGTTCTATTTTCTAAAATCTTTTCTTAGCGAATGTCTACGTCGACGTAATAGCTATCTGCATGCCAAATTTCAGCCCGATCCGTCGCGTCGAGTAGTTTAAGATGTGCGTTGATAGATCAGTCAGTCAGTCAGTCGGCTTTTTCTTTTATATTAATTGAAATTGAAATTTATTTTATATAAATATAGATTCCATCTGTATTTAAAAGATTTTGTAACCAAATAAATAGACATGCGCCTGACTGCAATCCACACCAAATAGTACCTAGAAAATAATAGAGCGAAAGATGTAACGCGCGTGCCTAGAAAGTTCCAATTCACTCTTCATTCAAGGTCTAGAAGAATTCCAATTTTTTCGTCAATATCGTAAAATTCTAGTACCTAGTCTAAAACCTTTTTTATTATCCAAATTTATTGTAATACCACTGGATTGAACACCTACCACATAATTAGGTTGGTTTACGACTGGTAAAGGCACGCGACCACAAGGGCGGGCAGGAGGTAATAACTCGTGGTAATAAAACGAGACACTATTTAAGTAAGTGCCTTTCAAATTACTACCGCAAGCAAAGTGATTTAATACAAAGCTCTAGTATCGGATTTAGTTCATAATAAGTCTTTATCTATGGTGAACCTTCGTAAAAGCTCTAAAAGTTTGACCATCTTTACATTACAAAACTAACTTTTCAATCAAAAAATTATCCTACTAGGTAATCTCTATTTATATCGAGTGTATAAAAGTAAAAGCTGACTGACTGACTGATTGATCTATCAACGCACAGCTTAAACTACTGGACGGATCAGGTTGAAATTTAGCATGCGTATAGCTATTATGACGATGACGTAGACATCCGCTAAGAAAGGATTTTAAAAAGTTCAACCCCTAAGGGGGTAAAATAGGGGTTCGAAATTTGTGTAGTGCACGCGGATGAAGATAAGCTAGAAATTTAATGATACCGTCCTTGACCAGAACACACACCTTTAAAAAGTTTTAGCGGTAACGCTAATACACAAGGTATTTTTGTCGGTTCTCATTTCCGCAATCACTATTTATTTTCCACTATTGTAATGGCAGGTTGGATAATACAACTTCATAACGACCTACATCGCTAACTAATCAAGTATCATAATATTGGAGTATGTTATCGTGGACGTAATTAAACGATGCCAATATTGTGTTTGCGCGGTAATTGACGGCTTTTAAACACACTTCATCCTCTTTGACATTCCACTAATGATGGCTTTCGTCGCACGCTTGCCACGTTGACCTTAAACCCTGCAGTCTGTCCCCAGCTCTGATTACCGACCACACGCGACGCATCATGCTCAGAATCTGTACAACACTCACACTCATCAGCTACTCTCTGTGTATAAGTCCTTCCAGCGTCCTCTACAATGAAGTCTTCGCCTACCACAACGAGACCTACATAAAAGCAGAATTCGCGTATGAAGCAGTCTTGAAAATCTTCAACGCCTTCCAACAATGGTTCTTCACAGTCACCTTTTGCGAATTCACGTACTTCGAGAACAGGATCTTAAAATATACCGAGACCTTCGGCTACGGATATCCAGTCATGCTTTTGAATGGATGCCAAAATTCGAATAGTACTCGAGTTAAACCTAAACGAAATACGCACGGACAAACCGCATACATTGTGACTTCGGACCAACTAACTGTTGAGGACAGCGAAAATGCGATTGATGCATTGACCAAAACTGGTGTTTTCAAACGAAGATCTGCAGTCATCTTTGTCTTAAACGTACCTGTTGAAGTTGATAGCTACTTTTATTTTTCAATGAAGGTTCATTTCGAATTACTATGGAGTCGGCAAATAACTAACTCGATATTAGTTCTTTGGTCAGAACAACTAAAAATGTATACTTATAATCCATTTTACCATGAAATCAAAGATATAACGAATGTTAGTGATATTACTAGATTACTACAGGGACAATATGACGACTTGAATGGACACGAGCTACGATTAAGTGTTTTTAGAAAAATTTATACTTCCGATGATACTGGACCAGTTTATTGTAGCTCTAGGCTAGCCAAGACGATAATGAGTAGAATTAATGCAACCTGTACACCGTTGTCTCCTAGAGACGGTAATACAGTTGGAGATTTGTTAGATAACGGCACGGCCACAGGAGTAACGGCAGATTTAATGGATGGGTATACAGACTTAGAATTAAACTCTAGAATTTTGAAGAACTCCTATTATGGTTACATCGACACAACGTATCCCCTGGGCCAGGACAATTTATGCTTCTTAATAAAGAAGTCCATGCAACAATCAGCATTTATGACCACAGTGCAATTAATTTCAACGGATATATTATTACTCTTCACTTTCAACGTAATAGTTCTCATTGTTGTTAGTATTGCAATTCGAAGAGCGGAGAAAAATATATGGAAGATCAATGATAAACAGTCAGCATCTGAAACAGTTCTGGAGTTAGTAAAATGCTTCTTAAGGCAAACGGTGGATGTCAAATTTCCTGGATTAATCTTCAGATGCGTCATTTTAGCTATTATGATATATTCTTTGGTCGTGAATTGCGCTATTGATGTAAGTACTTTTGTCGTGAATTTTTCATGTTCTTATTCTTTTCTCTTCTTGTGTTGAATTTTTAATGCTTACAGGGAATCATCACGTCATCTGTATCATATCCAAGATATAAACAAGATGCGAACACAATATCAGAATTGTTGAAAGCAAATTTAACATTTGGAGTTCATAACCGTCATATGCAGATTTTCAGGAAGAGTCTAAGCGGAGAGTACTATAACGAGTTTTTAAAAAGAACTGTAACGTTTAACGACAAGAATATAAAAGACGCTGTTGAAAACAGAAAATTCCAGTATGCAATTTTACTGCGAAAATCTGACGCTCAATATATAAGTCGTAAACCATCGAATATGGAAAACGGCCGACCAATTTTTCATACCGTTACTGAGTGCCCTGTACCTTGTTCTACTGTATACGGATTACGCTATGGAAGCCCATATTTGCCGAGACTCGATAACATATTGGGTTATTTAAATCAAGGAGGTATTCTAGAATATTGGACCAAATCTGATGAGTATACGCTGTATCGAACACATAGCAAAGCACTATATACTGAGAACAACAAAGGAGAGATATCGTTGACCGTGAAAAATTTAAAAGAAGTTTTTATAGTATGGATTTTTGGACTATGTGTGAGCACTGCTGTTTTTGTTATTGAAATATTGATACAGGTTTTTAATAAAAAATCACTTCTCTAGAATTCTAAGACTTTTTCTATGAAATTTACTTCTGGTCATTATGGTATTGACGTTTTAATAATTTATGTAAAAAATGAACAAAACAAAATAGGAATAGAACTCGTACTACTTAGTTCCTACCAAAAAGCCATAAGACAAGAAGTATTCATTGGCGTAAAATCTGTGTTCAACTATCAACCCTTCCTTGCAAATTTCCAAAGTAAGTGGCTGTTACTTTGTTGCTGCAAATTTTCATGGACAGCAACTACATTACGTTACCCCCATGTGACTTCCTGACTAACTGACTGATCTATCAACGCACAGCTCAAACTACTGGACGGATTGGGCTGAAATTTGACATGCATCCGCTAAGAAAGGATTTTTGAATATTCAACCCATAAGGGGGTAAAATAGGAGTTCGAAATTTGAGTAGTAGTTTGAGTGATGAAATCGCGAGCATAAGCTAGTTATAATATAGTAGATACCTACCTTGAGTTTTTCTTGAAGACCCTTGTTCGCTGCTTTCAAAGACTGAATCTCTGTTGCTAACCTCTTGAGCTCTACCATCTTGTTATTTCCTAACGGCTCTTCAACTCTGTCTGGTATAACGACTGTTCTAAGCTGTTTTTCTAACTGTTCTTCTTTTTTCTTGGATTCAGTCTTTAGGTTTCTGATAGTGCTCTCGTGTCGGGCCTTAAGCGCTCTAACTTCGCTCCGCTCGATGTCGAGTGACTTCTTCAAGGTCGCGTTGTCAAGCCTCAACCTGGAAAGAACTCCATTTTTATTTTTATTTTACGAATTCCCTAAAGCTATCAGATCGGTACACTAACAACAATAGATGTACTGCCAGGGGTAATTAAATATTAAGGTAACCAATAGATGCTAGTGCTAGTGGAATGCTAGTCTGAGTGAATGTGTGATGCTTTGCTTCTATTACTTTTTTATTACGTGGAAAGCAAGTTAGTGACACACTGCGAGTCACTCTGTACATTATCACTAGTCATCGATGTACGCATTACGTAGTCTGGTAGTAAGGTGGTGGTAGCTAACTTTGAAAAGAGTATGGCAGTTGGCAGTATCTTATTTCTGGCTGGAGGTCGATGTGTCGGTGCACGTCATGCTGTGACATCACAGACACAATGTTAGTTTCAGATACATACCGTTCGACGAGGCCTTTCAGTTTGTTGAGGAAAGCTTCGTCGACCGTGCGCTTGTGCTCTTCAGTCGCGGCGGCAGATATCTGGCTGGAGGTCGATGTGTCGGTGGACGCCATGCTGTGACGTCACCGACTCGTATTATTCGGGATGTCTCGATCGCCCGCGGTCTATCGCTTACGCGTCGTTCGTTTGTGGTTTCGTTTCGGTTGCGTTTTGGACTCTGAAAAATAATATATTTCATGTCAGAAACCTATTATATTTGGGTATGAAGTGATTACCTATTACCAGGCATCGCTCCAGTAAAAATATCATAAGTATATCATTATATTTTCTTGGAGTAAATTATTAGGCTGGCCTTTAAATTTTATGCGAGGCAATTCAGAACCGATGGCCGCTGGGGCAGACGTGTTGTGGAGTGATGACCTTAAGAAGGTAGTTGGAGTGGGTGGATGAGGAAGGCAGAGGATCGTGTGTGGTGGTGCGCTCTTGGGAAGGTCTACGTCCAGCAGTGGATGGAAACAGGCTGATTGATTGATTGATTCAAAAAACAGTGGCATCATGTAGGTAGGTACCTACTAAAGTCTGTTCACACTAACATAGTGTCACCACCCAACTTGTGTTTATTATTCATACTTATTCGTATTTTATTTTACAATAACCATAAAAATAATAAATTATTCTATTTTATTCTTAGAATAGAAAACATTTTTTTAACAAACAATGACAAAAAATATAATAAAAGCAAAATAATAAAAGCGCCTGCGACGACAGATTAGTGAACTGCTTCCTTTATCTCTATGGTAGCGACACTATGTTAGTGAACAGACTTTACCAATTTGGGTGCCAAATTCGGGTTGGTTTGAAGTTTTCTATAGAATTTGTCTGACGACGAGTGTATTGAACTCCACGGGCATCCCTGATCCCGCATAATATAATAAATAAAATAAATTAATAAGTAGGTATAATGTAATCGTACCTAAACGACCAAAATGTAATTCAGCTGCCAAGCATTTCGCGTGCCTGCGACAAATAGTGGACATCACCTTGTTTCATCTTATTTGGACCAAAAGACGAAAGGTCGTCCGAATACCGGGCGAAGAATTACAACAATTCGGCACATTGTCAATTAATTGAGTTAGTTATTTAAACCACCTGCTAAACTAAAAAGTTACCTACCTACTCTTAAAACAGGTTGTTACGTTCTGACTACCGAGTAGGTATATATCAATTTAAGGCCGTGGTTTGACCGCCAACGATGAACTAGAAACTACAAACGAGTTGGCGATCAGCGGGAAGCGAGTGTGTAGGTTCGATAGTTTTGTCGCAGGTCTATAAGCGAGTGTGCAAGTGCGACGAGCGATTACTCATGTAACCTGTGCAAACTAGCGCGCGCGTTACACGTGTTCAAGCGAATATCGCTGAGCAAGTTTATTTATGAAAGCTCGTCGCTCAGTGACAAAACTAGTAAAGCGAGTCGTCGCCGGCAGTGTGAACAGTCATAGAGCAACTTTTGATATCTCTTTCGTTTACACGGAATGCACATTTATTGTGCGTTTCTTGAGAGACAAAATCGCCGATAGTTAGTCGTTTTCTCGCCGGCAGTCGGACCACTGTCTTAGTCATATTAATAACGCACCCTTTCTCCGTCTTTCCACCCCCTTCAATTTAGCGTACCAACCCCCTAATGGACTTGGCAGTTCGTAGAATAAAAATTAAGGATAGGGGAAAACTGTAGACGTTCATAAACATGATTAAATTATTGGAAACACGATAGAAGGGCGTTTAAAAAGATGGGGTTCTATTCGGAAGTATACCTCAAAGATTTTTGCTCTATTTTAGCATTTAATATAGTCACATAGTCAAGATATTTTCATTTTTGCAATAGATGTAAAAAAGTTCAAAAGTTTAATTCTTAAATATGTCCAACAGAAGTCAAGAGCCAAAACCAGAAGATTTTAGGCATCCATGTTAGATATATCACTTGGTTATTGCCGCACATTCCAGCTGGTCGCTGGTCGGTCGCACATAACAATCGCAATTGTTGTGATTGGCTTGTGGTATTCTTGTTGCAACCATTGTTGCAACAAGAATACCACAAATTCATTGTTGCCAATAGTGAGCGAGTATCAACCAATCAGAGGTGATTGCGATCGTAAAATTGTAGCTGTCAATTGTCATTTTACCGCAATCGAGCCGTAGTTCCAGAGAGCCAAGGTCTCTTTTCTAAGTTTGGTCTTCTTCGTACAAGAACAGAAGCGTGGTTTGAGTTTGACAAAGGTAACATGGAGATGGTCCCTAAAAGTGGTATTGGAGGCAGCTGGATTTTTCTTGATCGCACTCGCTAGATCGAGATAAATCCTGGTCTCGCACCTCTTCACCCCCAGGTGTTCCAAAACTTGAAAAAGATCGCAGTTCTAACTTCTAATATTGTAGGTATAGTTCCCGGCAGTTAAATAGTAGCATCCGATCTACGATGCAAGTGCGAGCTCGCGCATGTATTGTTCTACGCGCTCGTGTACTGTGTACGAATGTAGTACTCACACTAATGCAGATGGCGAACGCGGGGTGTGGCCTAGGGCTCGGGCTGGTGTTTCCGCTCCCTCACGTCGCGCGCCCCACTGATACCTAAAAAATGCTACAGCGACGGGTCTTGCGGTTAACTTCAAGAACGACTATTTCATTGACGCGGACTACCTACCTAGTAGGTTACCTGGTAGGTATACTGATATTCTATACTAAGATTTTATCTCACTGTTGTATCGCTATAAAAACTGCCATTTTAAGTAGGTTCTACCTACTCCTCTTTTATTAAATTCATTTTAACGAGTACTTAACTAGCATAACAGACAGACCATAACACTCATAGCCCACGCCGAATAGTTTATAAGGAGAGGTTATTGACGCCTTCGTAACAAAATGTCCTTGTTAAATAGGTCAAGTCATAGCATCATAGTAGAATGAATTATTCAATGATTGCCTTTGATGGTTGATCCTCGGTGTTCCGCAAAATAACTGTGAAAATATCTAACGAAAGGTGCAGTAACCAAATATAAAATTGAGAGTTTTTGATGATAACATCCTCTTAACGTCAACCACTTGTAAGAACACTTATTATTATTATTTTGCCCTCCAACAAATGTTGAAACTTGTGCTGGTAGCAGACCCCAAAGTCAAATGAGCAGATATGAGCTCTAGGTACTTGTACCTTGGTAAAGTCTTATCGCATGTCAATAACACAATAAAAAAATGATTAATTGAGTTGCTGGTAAACAAATTGAACTTATTTGCAAGCAAAACGGAATAAGAACTGTGCCTTATAGTACAAAGTTCATGATTTCGTTCACTCAATAAAACTCTGAACTCATTTTCAAACAAAACGGCCCAAATTAAATATTAAGGTTTTAACAGCTTTCATTTTTAGTGTTTTGTTAAAGGATTCTTATAATAAAATAAAATAAAATAAAAAATACGTTTTATTCAAGTAAGTTTTCACAAGTAGGTACTTTTGAACCGTCAGATGCATCTACCACTGATTTGGAACGCCTTTCCTACCGAGAAGAACCAAATAAATAATGTGAAGGAGCCCTTTGACTTCTTTCGTCCAGCTATCGATCCCGCATCAATCAAGATGACAAAATGCAATTTCGCTACGGTACACTGGATGTAACAGGCTGGCGGCCATTATGATCCAGGTCGGGCACAATTCCCGCTTTAATTGGCACAATTGCCTCGTCCTTTGCCCCGCGATGTATCATATTATATTATGCGGTATGATGCTCAGACTAATTCGTGACTACCTTTGCTGATACAATTTCCGACTAGCTGCTAGCATGATTTTTATAGATACCTACAGGTTAAACTATAATAATTATTAGTGTCATAATTATCATGGTTTGATGCACTCAGTTAACTCATTAAATACAAGATACGAAGAACTATTGAATCTCTATATCTTCTTATATTTCTTATATGCAATAGTTCTTTATGGTTGGATCTAGGTATAAGTTATTAAATTATAATAGTGAACTGATTAGGTAGGTACCTACTATTTACAACTATTGAGGAGATCCGTACGAGAACTAGAGTAACCGACATAGCTCAACGGATTGCGAAGCTGAAGTGGCAATGGGCAAGGCACATAGTTCGTAAAACCGATTGACGTTGGGGTCCCAAGGTGCTGGAATGGCGACCTCGCACCGGAAGACGCAGTGTTGGAAGACCCCCCACTAGGTGGACGGACGACATCAGACGAGTCGCAGGGAGACGCTGGATTCAGGTGGCGCAAGACCGAAGCGTGTGGACTTTCCCTACAAGAGACCTATGTCCAGCAGTGGACGTCTATTGGTTGACGATGATGATGATGATGATTTACAATTAATTAATTTTGAACTGTCTGTATGCTAATTAGTGAACAGTTCAATTAATTATAAGTAACTCTAGCTAAGCTATGGTAAAGCAGCACAGACGAATAGACTTATTTTAGGGACTGTTTAGTGAATGTTTAGTAATAGCCTCGATAGCTCAACGGTTATAGGAGCGGACTGAAAACTGAAAGGTTGCCGGTTCAAATCCCACCCGTTGCACTATTGTCGTACCTACTCCTAGCACAAGCTTTACGCTTAATTGGAGGGGAAAGGGGAATATTAGTCAGCAATTTGGCTTATATTCTTTTAAAAAAAAAAAAAAAAAAAAAATCATCATGTTCATAAAATTTATGAAGTAGGCAACAATGTATGAAAATATTCACAACATTTTGTAGTTTCACATAAAATACCAAACATATTATTATGATTTGCCCGAAATATCTGTTACTCCAACAATAAATTAATTTATGAATCACATCAGGGAACACATGCGATATGATTTGCACTTTCCACATGCTGTAGTGACGGCATTGGCAAAAGTAGCTAATAAAGTAATAATTTACATTAGTATGACGGCATAATCTAATTAAATTAATGCGTTTACGTAATTAGTAATTTGGTATGTAACGGAGATAAAATTAAAGCATAGGTAGAGTCTAGGTCTACGAAACTTAAGATTTTGGCCCAATCGTGTACCTCCTAATTACTAAAATTAAATAAATAAAGTACCTATTAAAATAATATACCAACCTACTCACTCATCATTACTTTTTAGGGTTCCTTACCTCAAAAGGAAAAAAGAAACCCTTATAGGATCACTTTGTTGTCTGTCCGTCTGTCGTGTCTGTCAAGAAAACCAGGGTACTTCCCGTTAACCTAGAAACATGAAATTTGGCAGGTATGTACTAGGTAGGTCTTATAGCAGAAGTAAAGGAAAAACCCGAAAACTGTGAATTTGTGGTTACATCCTAAGAAAAAAAATTAAAATGTGTTCATGATCAAAGAATTAAGTAGTATTTTTAATTTTCAAAGTAAGATAACTATACCAAGTGGGGTATCATATGAAAGGGCTTCGCCTGTAGGGTCATGTGTCCAACAATGGAACACTAAAAATTCAAAGACTCATACACCTTTTGCTTTTACAGATAGAAGTCCAATTTTTTACAGATGTATAGGCAATTTTATTGGTTATCAGATGCCATTTATAGTTTTTTTAATTAATGTGCAATCAATCAGCAATAAATAAAAAAATAAAAAATGGGAAATGTTTCATTGTGTCCACAGTAGTGTACGCAATGAAACACCACTAATTCAACAATGAAACATAATTATTCATAGTGTCTGCCTCATCTTATTTTGTGTCATTTTGGATTAATGTGGGTAAATGACAAAAAACGATTGAGTTCAATCCAAAAGGTTTTATTCTTAATTTCACTTTAATCAGTCTACATTATCAGTCTATCATTAACATAGTAGACCTTCAGTTTTTTGGCGTCCAGTAAAACGAGCACGTTATCACCTTCTTGGGCTTTAGTACGCGCCATCTTAAACGAAAAATAAATAAAGATCGATTAATGTTACCTAAGTAAAATAAAAGTAAAATATTCTTTATTGTAACCAAATTTACATACCTACAGAAATAAACCTACAATAAAGATGTTTGTACCTATTGTTATAACGTGTTATGGTACACAATGAAACGAGATAGTACACATTGAAACAGTGTTTCATTGTGTCCATTGTGCAACTGTTTCACTGTGGACTACCAAGGTTTTTTTTACTAAACTCAATTTTTTTCTCACTAAATTGTAACACTTTAACATATGATCTATTGCACGTCAATCTATGAAATATCTTTATTGTTAGGTAATCATGAAAAATATGAAATTTCCAATCACTATTTAATGAAAAATCTACAAAGAATGCAGAAAATACTTACTTTTTGTCGAAAATATTAAAAATACTCTGCAAATACGTCTGCTCCCACGCGACACCGATGCAAACTGGGGTAGGGCGGGGGGTCCACGAGAGTGCCCTAACGCAATATATTGCACAATCTGGCAACGCCGCATTTTAGAGATTTCACAGTGTTTTATTGTGTACCACTGTTTCATTGTTGGACATCTGACCCTACATTCTAAAATAGATTTTAATTTATTTTTATGCATAATAATTTTTGTTTTATCGTGCAAATGTCGAAAAAATACGACTGTAGTACGGAACACTCGGTGCGCCGGTCGAACACGCTCTTGGTCGGTTTTTTCTATGCAAACTAACACATCACGCACTTATTTTACATTTAAATAATATTATAGCGGTAAAGTATTCATATAATCACAAATATCTACTATACCTACAAAATATATGAAATTTTAGTTTTCCAACTTTCTATTAGCAAGCAGTACTCACGTTAAGTATTAGATATTAGTTTATTTTCTTTCTAGATATAGTCTAACCGTTCTGATAGTGAAAGCTACATAAATTCAATTTGTGTTTAGTTTTTATCTCTTACGCACGTTTTCTAAGACTAGTTTTCTTTATTAATTAGATGTAAAACTCTGTTCAAGTAATGTACATTATCATGAGCAACCCATCGCCGGCTGACTTAGAAGGGTTTTGGCCATAGTCTACCACACTGGCCAATCTCATTCTCGAAGGTATGTTGAAGTCTGCCAATCCGCAACTGGCTAGCGTGGTGGACTATGGCCAAATTTCTCAAGCTGAGAGGAGACCCGTGCTCTGCAGTGAGCTGGCTATGGGTTGATCATGATGATGACATTAATCTTTGTACAAATAAAATAAAAATTATCATCCAGAGTTTATCTATTATACTTTTTAGGGTTCCGTACCTAAAATGGAAAAACGGAACCCTTTTGTTGTCTGTCTGTCTGTCTGTCGGTCTGTCAAGAAACCTACAGGGTACTTCCCGTTGACCTAGAATCATGAGATTTGGCAGGATGGTAGGTCTTATAGCTGAAGTTAGGGGAAAAATCTGAAAACCGTGAATTTGTGGTTACATCACAGAAAAAAAAAATTGTGGTCATAAACTAATAATTAGTATTTTCAATTTTCGAAGTAAGATAACTATATCAAGTGGCGTGTCATATGAAAGGGCTTTACTTGTACATTCTAAAACACATTTTTATTTATTTTTATGTATCATAGTTTTTGAATTGTCGTCCAAAATGTCGAAAAAATACGACACTTAGGTACCTACTATCTATTTATATTTTTGTTGCATCCTTTCTCTCAGTTTTAAGGCACCTACCTACCTGCCGGTACTAACAGGATACAAGCATACATGGTAACTTGAACAAAAGGGTACAAAAATAGCCTAGAACAGTGTATTTATTTCCGTGCATGCTGTCACAGCAACGGGATGAACTATTAAAGTCATGCTAGTCAGATCAGTTTCTATCTTGGTATCCATTCGAAGCATCTTGTTTACGTTAATCGTGTGTCAACGGTTCACACTTTATGTTGGAGTGGCGGTTCTAATAATGGATTTTAAAAACCCAATTGTAAAGAAAGGATCCGAACTCCTAAGGGTGCGTTTTTAGTAACGTGGAACAAGGCAGAGTGGAGCGGAGAAGAGCAGTGAAAAGTGCTAGTGTTTTCATTGAAGCGGAGCGAGGTGGAGTGGAGTTGAGCTGAGCAGACTAGAACTGCATTCCTACCTACTCTACCCGCTGCGCTGCGCCGTCCTGCTACTCTCTGCTCGCACAGTCTCTCGTTTCTGTTCTGTCCAGCTCGTGTTCATATATTTTATTTGAAAGTCCGTTCAGCTGCGCTCCGCTCCACTCCACCCCGCTCCGCTTCAATGAAAACACTAGCCACTTTTCAACAGTTTCCACTGATGCGGAGTGGAGATTTCGAGCACTATGATTGACCAATTGACGGTCCTCTCCTCTCCACTCCGCCCAGCTCCGCGTCAGTGGAAATGTGGCCTAAGTCAGCAACACAGTATGCGTGACGGAAACTCCACAGCAGGATACACAGAACACTTGCGTTACACCGGCCCCATTTTTAGGGCTCCGTATCTCAAAAGGAAAAACGGAATCCTTATATTTACTGCAGTTGTAGTGCGATAAGTACCGTCGAGCGGCCTGAAGTGACGTTTTCTGCAGTCACACTGCAGTGACGCGACGCGCAGCTCAGGTGCGATAGACTACGATCTACGTAAAGGGCCTATTTACACTACATTATCTGACTACTTTGTTTCCTCAACCCCACGGCCAGTCGCCAGGCGGCTTTACATCACTAAGCAACGGCGTCGAAAAACAAAACGTAAACAATCAGACCAAATTATTTCGGTCAGTGAACCCAATTTCTCATTTATTTGGGGTAAAGAAGGTTAATAAACTGACGTTCACCATAAACGCTGAATATACAGGTTTCCAACTTTTGAAGTTTAAAGAAAAAACTTGCAAAAATAAACAACCTGCTCCTTTAGGCAACACTTACTTAACTTACCCGCTCTATAATGTAAACTCGATGTAATTAATTGGCAACTAAATACAATGTGATTAATGCCTAATTAAACTTTTATGTGACACAATAAAATATTTCGCCAACACTAAAAATTGTCTACCATTCCATCAGGCAAAAGGCAACTTTCCATTACATCTTAAGCGAAAGCTCATGGACATGTGCATTCTGCCAACTCTCACGTATGGTGCTACGACTTGGTCCCTGACAAACTCTCAAAAGTCCAAGCTCAACGTTTGCCAAAGAGACATGGAACGCAGCATACTAGGTATACAACTAGCAGATCGCGTAAGGAATTATATATATGCTATACGTTCCAAAACGCGAGTAGCTGACGTTGGCCTTGCAGCCGCTTTACTCAAATGGGACTGGGCAGATCATGTGTGCCGTATGCCAGATGAGTTACGGGCAAAATCTGCTTCTTTTTGGACGCCCCAGAATCATCAACGCCAGCGTGGTCGGCCGAGGCGACGTTGGCGTGATGAATTAGATAACTTCACAGTTACGTGGCCTGAAGAGGCACGAAATAGGAAATTGTGGAAGGATCGGAGGGAGGCCTTTGCCCAGACGTGGCACAGCACAGGCTGATTTAGATTAGATTAGATTCTATCAGAAGCTATTTTCAGAAGTTTAGTTGTTTATCGATAAATGTTAGCCAATAGGCTACTTGACACTTTTTTTAAGTTGGTCTTAAATGGTTAATATTTGTCCTATTATATCAAAAAAATTAACACTATATTTTTTTGCGCCCTAAAAACCGTAAAACTTTAATTTAAAAATATTTTTTTCTTAGACAGGTAAAAACACTGTCGGCCATGTTTGGCCGATAGATTATCTGTGCTCTGACGTCATGCATTTGTAAACAACAGCATAACCTCCCAAAGTTTAATAAACATGACTTCTATACTAGTTTACATGAAAAATATAGTAATTATCGTTATTGTATCATCCAAGAATATAAAAAACGCATCGATAAAGACCACAGGAAAGTTGTGAATTAGAGTGCCCAGTGAAATAAATATACGTAACACGCAAAGACTTGCTTAAAGGGATCCTATATGACTAACGACTTCAACCCAAATTTATTTTTGCAAAGATCACTTTGTTGTAAGTCTTACTTAATAACTTATTCAATTTATAACGAGAAAACGATATTTTTTTACGTTTACTATGAGTTTTTAGAAATATATAAAAACTAGCTTATGCTCGTGACTTCGCCCGCGTGGACTTCATAAATTTCAAACCTCCATTTAACCCACTCAGGGGTGGAATTTCAAAAAATCCTTTCCTAGTGGATACCTTCTCTTTACCTACAAAGAACACACCCACCAAATTTCATGTATCTAGGACCAGCTGTTTAGATGTTTAGGCTGTGCGTTGATATATAAGTTAGTCAGGACTCTAAATTTTATATATATGGATACTACGTTAGTCCCCGCGTGACATAGGGATGACATTTCTTTGTTTACATATTTACACTTTGTCACATCATGGCTGACAGCGTTTTCTGCGTTTCAAATAAAAATAAAAATTGTATTTTTTTAAATTGGATTTATATATCCATCCTGCGTTTTTAATAATTGTTATTGATATATTTCGTTGTCTTAAGCAAAATACTATAATAAATAATCATTTATTGGACGAAATTAGATATGAGTCAAGTAGCCTATTGTGGATGGGCATACTTCACACCTTTAATAATATTATAGAGAACTCTCGGGCATACAGGTTTCCTTACAATCTTTTCCTTCACCGTAATATTTAATTACATACTAAAGCAAGTTATATTTAATTCCTTAAGAACTTGCTTATTGAAAGCCGGCCGAAAACTCGGTCCATATAGCGTTTCAGCAATCGCCCATCGGCCGCCCTCTTTCATTACTAAAAATCGTAAGCTTAACCCGTATTTTGCAACCACATAACGTTCAATTTTATCAAGATCCCTTTCTACTTAAACTATTAAGTACTTATGCCTAATTTGAACCAAATAGTTATCTTAACCTGGTTAAACAAGCGATAAATATAAATACATATAGCATACATATTTCAGATGAAAATTGTATTAGGGTTGTGTAGAGCCAGTCAGTAGAGGTTTTGAAGATGTTTGGTTTAAAGATTTAAGTACTTAAGTACCTACTTATCGATCTGAACTGCCATGAACGGTAGGTCAGTTCCAGTTACCTACTTACGCTAGAACGCAATGACTTCATATTAGATAGTACTTAAGCTGTGGGAACTAGACCACAAATCCTCATTAAGATTTATAGTTCAGGCAGATCGGTTTAGGTAGAGCAATGAGATATTGATTCCGGTTTGATTCAAAGCGCAAACATACTCGGTCTTACCACAAAAAATAAACAAGCGCTAAACGCGTGTTCTTTTAAACCTGCATGACGGATTTCCCCTACAGAAACTGTCAAAAGTCAATTCAGTTATCAGTTAAACTTTTCAATTTTTTATGGGGTAGGTAAAGACTGTGGTGTGCTGAGTTGTCACGCGAGAGAAGGTGATCATCTTAGAGATAGTATTTTTGTACTCTGTTTATACTAGAAGACGTCTGTCGTGGCGGGCAATCGGCGGACTGATAGAGATAGGGGTCTCGAATATAACTTGCACATTATCTATGCGACACACAAGGTATGTTTCTGCTTCTCGGACAATGAGCAAGCTATTGAAACCGAAGGAATGCCTGCGCTTTAGCGCCCGTTCGAGTTCGAGGTTGATGCAGTACCCGTAGTATAAAATTTTACGTCACACCAAACGTTGCTAGAATTCGAGAGTCGAAACACTTCTGCGTTATAGTAAACTGGATCTTAGATGCCTTGTTTTAAAGCTCAAGTTTGTCAACACATCTACAGCCAGCGCTCCAAGCGGAAACGTTGCGAAATTAAAATCAGTGGCATGGAATTTTTGACTTCAATTCAAGACTCTTTAGGTCCATTTTACTTTGATGTTATTGTGTTTCGATTCTCGAATTCTAGCAACGTTTGGTGAGACTTAAAATCTTATACTAAGGGTAGGTACTGAAATCAAAACCTCGGACTGAAATTCACTCTTATGTGATGTGCGTTCAGGGCCAAAACTCGGCAACTTTTGCATCGGTGTCATGAGGCAATGTACGGCAATGTATGAAATGGCATGGGTGGCAAAAACCATGAAGCTAGGTAACCTGTTTACCTATCGGCTATCATCAATCTTCAAAATATACATGGATATTCAAAGACCCTGAAATATAAAGATTAGAATTTAGAGGATTTCCAGGAGACAAAATATGATCGAATCGTTTCGAGTCAAGGCCTGTTGCTCGTGTGGCGTGTTCACACAACATTTCTGTTTTCTTTCAGTCTTTTTAACCAAGGCTGAGTTCACACCAGCTGTCCAGCCAGCCTTGGGGTTATAATTGGTCTCAAGTAGGTTGCTCCAACTAGTAGTAAAGTTGTCCATTAGTGCGCCAACTCTGGTTGTTGGGGTTGCGCGGAGTCTGGTGCACCATCCTCTATGGTTCTACACCGTTACTGTTTTTTTTAATTGTACAGACTAGCGCTTGGCTGCAATCAGACCTGGTGGCAAGTGCTGCAATGCTGCAATGATTCCACCATTATGTGCGCTAGTGCTCCAGGTGTGATTATGCTATCTTTGGCAATGCTTAGATGGCGATTAGTCAAACTTCACAGCCCAGTAATGTGTTTGCAGCCTCAGGAGCCTAAAGTTAAGTGTCGAAAGTAAATCAAAATTGCGGAAATATCTTCTAGTTTACTTTTATAATCTCTAGGAGATGAGTCAAGCTTTCTCCGAATTCACCAACAAATTGATGGCCTCATGATTTGGCGCGCTGCCATGGAGTATTCACTCGAAATCTGGTCAATATGAAGGTCAGGTATTTTAGATTTGACGTATGCACATAGGATTCATAGAGAAATACTTTTTTTATCGTCAGATTTAATAAAGCAAAAGCAAGCCAACTTTGGAGTACTCTTACACGAGTGTACGAGATAGGCAACATTCAAGGAGTCATGGAGAGAGTCAAACAAGTAGTACAACTGAAATGACGATCACACCAGTCTATGTAGTAGCCCCTAAGAAGAAAATGCTTTTTTTTACTGGCTGTATATGATTGAGTCACTCAGCGTGCGATGGAGTGAACCATGCTTAGAGTTTTTCTACGTGATCAAATCAGGAATGAGGAGATCTTAGAAGAATCAGAGTAGCCAATTTAGCTCAAAGGGTAGTCAAGTTGAAGTGGCAATGGACAGGGCACTTAGTCCAAAAAACTGGTAGACGTTGTGTTCCCAACTCCCAAGCTACTAGAATAATGATGTCGCACCAGAAAACGCAGCGTTGGCAGACCTCCTAGATGGAATCCTACCTGGAATAACCTGACTATTCATAAGCACTTTTAAAAGTTTACATGAATAAAAAAACATTCTATTCTATTCTATTCTATTCTGAATGATGTAATTTTAACGAGTTGCAGGGAGCCGTTTGATTTAGGCGGTGCAAGACTGCAGCGTGTGGCAGTCTTTACAAGAGTTAATGTCCAGCATTGAAAGTCTATCAATTGACGATGTTGTTAATGATACGTGAGAATACGTATTGGTAGATAATATGAAAAGTTAAATTCGATATTTTTTTGTTCAAATATAAAACAACATGAAGAATTCAATTTTTGCAATATTCAAGTAAAACTCATAATATTGTTCAATGGTAAAACTGAACCAACGTTCATCGTTGTTCAAATGTAAGTACAAATCAATAATGTTTACATCGCATGTTAGAAAATAAAAATATGGCACATTTGTAAACCTATTACTGCCAACGGCCAAGTGCTAATTATTATTATATTCATGAAAACAAGTGCAACACCCCTAATCATCTGTGTTTATTTATTGACTAGCTGATGCCCGCGACTTCGTCCGTGTGGAATTCTTTAAGTAAAAAGCCTATGTCCTTCCCCGGGATGTAAGCTAACTCGGTACCAAATTTCATGAAAATCGGTTGAACTGTTGGGCCGTGAAAATCTAGCAGACAGACGGACAGACAGACACACTTTCACATTTATAATATTTATGGATAAGTAAGTACATATAGATTTTGCATCGTATTTACCTACGTCGCATGGTGTAAAAAACTAAAAACACAATAGCTAGGGCACAGTCTGGGCACAGCAGACGGTTCGTCACGCAATCCCATTCCCCTAATATACAAACTAGGTACTAAATCATAAGACAATGGGCTCATAAATATTGAGTTTTATTGCTATCTCCATTATTATATTTTCTTCAGTTTTCCTCTCCACTTTTAATTTGGGTACCTTAAGTTAATTTGTACCTTAAGTTAAGTGGGTTTAATTTGGGTAAGTCAAGAGTGAATAGGCATCTTCTAGGCAAGAGCGCTCCATCTTAGGCTGCATCATTACTTGCCAATAGGTCTGCCTGCAGCCAAGCGCTAGTCTACTTTTTAAATAATTTTTTTTTACAAAAAAAATTAAAACCGACTTCGTTACACAAACACTAAAAATTGAAAAATAATTTAATTTATTACCGAATATATTATGTATACAAGAGTTAATATAGTTCCATAATAATACTTTTTGGTGCCGCTGCCAATTAGCTTTAGCTGCGCGAATCGTCTAGACTTCATATTTTTATGGGATTTTTTTATTTCACAATTTTTAGTGGCCCCATGGAATTATGCTATGACTGGTTAAAAGTCTACTGTTTACTAAGCTATTACACTGATCGCGAGCAATTTACTCTTATCCGTTGAGGAGTTCCAGTATCTATCTTCGAAGATGTTCATCAGATCTTCACCAAATTGAAATGGGACCAACTTTGAAGTATACCCTTTCAAACAAAAAAAGAATTTTCAAAATCGGTCCAGGCGTTTTTGAGTAATCGGGGAACATACATAAAAATAATAAGATGGATGGATAAGATGGAAATCTTGTTACCCCGTTAAAGTAGGAATGGTACATGACAGCTTTATTAATTAAGCCGTAAGGGCAAATATGTAAATTCCGCGATAGGTCGAGATGGCAATCGGGGTATGAGGAGGGGGGATACCCCGCACACCCACACGTCACCCGCGCCTGCCCGCACTGGGTTAACTTGGGCGTTCCCACCCCGATTGCTATCACGATCGTACTATGGATACGAGTACCTAGGTACAGTACGCGCCCGAAAGTAATGTACATCGGCCTTTAGAATGACATTTCGGCTTTGTAGAGCGTTGTCTCTGTCACTCATAAGGTATATGACGTTTTGTCGGTCTCACGACCGAGACAGTGCTCTACAAATCTGCTATCACCTTCTAAAGGTCGATGTACATTACTTTCGGCCGCGTGCTGTACCTACCTGTGTGGTAAATTTTTTATATGTATTATGTAGGTTAATAGCTCTGATAGCCTAGTGGTTAGGACGTCCGCCTTCTAATCGGAGATCGGGGGTTCGATCCCGGGCACGCACCTCTTACTTTTCGGAGTTTTGTGAGTTTTAATTAATTAAATATCACTTGCTTTAACGGTGAAGGAAAACATCGTGAGGAAACCTGCATGCCTGAGAGTTCTCCATAATGGTCTCAAAGGTGTGTGAAGTCTACCAATCCGCACATGGCCAGCGTGGTAGACTATGGGCAAAAGCCTTCTCACTCTGATTGGAAACCCGTGCTCTGTAGTGAGCCGGTGATGGGTTGATCATGATGATGATTATGTAGGTGAGCCCTACAAAAATTATTAATAAAGATTTATTAGATCACAGGCTTGGGTTTGCTATGCTTGCTATATGTTGCAAGCGTAGGATGTAGCACTTGTGTAAACATCCAAAGTGAACGTAGCATCGTACATAATACCTATATTTAGGTATACCTACTTACTGCATGCACCTACCGCGAAAACCTAGGAAAAAGTTTTTCATGTCAAAAAACCTAGTTACCACACCCTAGTTAAGTAAAGTCTCCAACGTAAGAAGACAATACGATATAATAGTTTTATATAAGTATAGTATATAGTAGTCTGCCAATCCGCATTGGGCCAGCGTGGCAGACTATAGCCTAAACCCTTCTCACTCTGGGAGGAGACCCGGCTTAGTAGTGGGCCGGTAATGGGTTGATTATGATGATATGAATGATACGAAATGTCATTCTAAAGGCCGATGTAAATTATTTTCTGCCGCGTAATCTACTGTAAGTAGATACCTACTGTAGAGGCATGCGGCCTCTTCTAAGACTGGCAGCTGTAAAGAAGACATTTCACATCGCAGCTGCCACTTAGAACGGAAATTTGAATACGGAGCGATTCGAAAATCCTGCGGCCCTGGGCGAAATCCAGGGGCCACATTCGCTCCTCAGATACCAAGACCGACACATCACTGTCGAGCACCGAGCTCCAGCTTTCTTGATTTCGTCTGGTCGGAGACAACCAGTTGTGTTTTAAATTAATTGTGTTTATCCTGAATTATATCTTGTAAATATGTGAGCAGCCGTTTCATTCATACTCCGTGCTACCACACTACCTAGGTAAAAACTGGGATAGCGTAGTGGTAAAGACTTTGGCTTCCTATTCGGGGGTTGCGAGATTCGATTTCGGGCACGCACCTCTACCTTTTCAGCAATCAAATAGTGATTGTTGTTTTAATGGTGAAGGAAAACATCGTGAAAAAACCTGCATGCCTGAGATTTCCATAATGTTCTCAAAGATGTGTGAAATCTATACCAATCCGTACTTGGCCTACGTGGTGGACTAGGGCTTAAATCCTTCTCATTCTGAGAGGAGACCTATTCTTAGTAGTGATGGATGATGGTTGTTAGTTCTATAAAAATTTCAAAAAAATCACCTTTCAAAGAAGAGCCCTCGTTTAATCCTTTCTATATTGCCGAACAATTTATCACCAAAGACATCCGAAACGCACAATTTGAATTAGGAATTCCGAACGCGGCAAGTCCTTCGTCGTTTCCCTTACAAAAAAAAAGTAAAAACTAATATGGCGTTTTGTAAACAAATCACACACACACGCGTGTTTTAGTATAAATAATAATATAAATATAGGATTAAAATTAGTTGGTGGGAAACCGGCGGACCGCGCGGAGTGGACGTCGAGACTGGCTTGGGTCGGTTTCAGTGGGCGGATCTGCCGAACTAAATATAAGCTCGCGTCATTCAGTAATGAAATATTTGAATTGGCCTATTTTTTTTTTAATTAGGTAAACACCCTGAATCGCCTTTTGCAATGCTGTATAGTCTCGTTTGTAATCTAACATTAGATTTATGGCGATTCTTTGAGAATAGATCATGTGGCCTATTTTTTCCAAAAGCAAAATGCAATAGAAATTCAGCATCCATACGGCGGCTCCGGGGTTTGATCGCAGTAAGTCTGGCTTTTCGGAGATATGTATGTATGTACATACGCTTTATGTGCGTACATACAACCTAAATATCACTTGCTTCATCATCATCATCATCATGATCATCATCAACCGATAGACTTCCACTGCTGGACATAGGTCTCTAGTAGGGACTTCCACACGCCACGGTCTTGCGCCACCTGAATCCAGCGGCTCCCTGCGACTCGTCTGATGTCGTCCGTCCACCTAGTGGGGGGTCTTCCAACGCTGCGTCTTCCGGTGCGAGGTCGCCATTCCAGCATCTTGGGACCCACAGTATATGTAATGTACTCTGTGGGACCCACCGAGTAGCTGTGTTGGGACCCCAACGTCTATCGGTTGTACGAACTATCTGCCCTGCCCATTGCCACTTCAGCTTCGCAACCCGTTGAGCTATGTCGTTTACTCTCGTTCTTGTACGGATCTCCTCATTTCTGATTTGATCACGTAGAGAAGTACGTAAATATAGTCTTCAGGTATGAGTATTGCCAGTTGCCATATACACACATGACACAGTACAAGTTCATTCAAATTTGGTCCTTCGAACCGGATTTTCTTGCTCAAAACTGATGACCTAAAAATATCACACGCGGACGCCAGAAAGAAATTGTTTACTATAAGAATATTGTTCACGCCTCTCGTTCCTCGTTTAGACATTTGATTATGATTAAGAATGCATTAGGGTTGCACTGATTCTCTAGCTATATCAGGAACATAATCGATATTTAATAATATTTTACTGTTGCGGTTTGTTGCAGAACTTGTTTTCTTCTATTGTGTAAATCGTCGACTTTCTTATCTAGTGATAGGTTAATTTTATTTTAATAGTTATTTGTTATGCAAGGCTGCAAAGTTGTTATTTTGCCGCGAGAGTTTGTATTGAATTCCGAGCCAGCGAAGGATTCTAACGTTGAACCGCGAGCGAAGCGAGTGGTTCTTTCCTGAGCATAGCGAGGAATTCAAAGGCTCGAGCGCAAATAAATTTGCAGCCGTGCGAAGTACACAATTTTTCATCAGTCAGTCAGTTTCCATTTTCAAGTGAATATGAATTATGTAAGTTTGAAAAATATAAAAATCGTTTTTTGGAGTAAATTACCATTCAACAATAATTTGTTTTATTACTTTCCCAATCATCATTTGGTCAAAAAAAAATTAATGGCACGTCTACGCCTCGTTATACATTTTCTTTGGCACTTAACAAAATTGGCACTTATTATAATATCATATTATATCGCTTGACTTGATATCGTTTTTGTGCGCAATGATACTACATAGTAGGTAAATAAATTACTATCGGAACATGTGCGCATTTTATCTCATTTAGTTGAAACCTGAGCAATAGTCCCATTTTTTAGTACATTGAACTGGTAAATTAAACTATCTACCAACTTATATTACTTATTATTAACTCTCGATTACATATTGACTTTTATTTATTAGGTATTGTCATTAATCTTTCGAAGTAGATGTTCGCATGTAAGTATCATATTCATAGCTCAGAACATGGATTATTATAATATATTTAGTATATATAGGTTTTATAAATTCTGCCAATTCGCACATGGCCAGCGTGGTAGACTATGGCCAAAACCCTTCTCACTCTGAGAAAAGACCCGTGCTCTGTAGTGAGCCGGCGATGGAATGATTATGATGATAGGTATTAGATAATGCCTACGTCTTAGTTTGCATGCATTTAGGTTTTTAAAATCCTGTGGGACCTCAATGATTGTTTGGGATAAAAAGTAGTCTAAATTCATCTATGCAAGCTAGCTCTGTATCTTTCATTATAATCAGCCAAGCGGATAGGCCGTGAAAAAAGTATAACAGACAGACATAGCTAACAGCTATACAGACCGCAATTAAGGATAATAAGTATATGCATGAATTCTGTATTCTGAGAACAAAAGTAGGCCTGTACCTATCTGTTTGTATCTACACGAATATCTAGGTATAAAATCTTAGTTAAACAAAACCAGATACCTACCTAAATCCTTGGAAATTCCATCCTAGAATGCATTTTCACTAGTCTACCTATAGGATGATACCTATTGATGATTAAACGAACTCACCTGTGTGAAGTTCTATCACAATTATATGGGTAGCTTTATTCGTAAAAACTATTCTCTGATTCTCTATCGATAACATGCCATCCTTATAATTTTAGTGTAGGTGCCGAAAAGAAAGTTCAAATAAACAAAGCTTGAAATAGAACACCATTTCATCAGCCTTTAAAAAACGCCATTTTAACCTAACATCTAAATTTTGGTTGATTTTTAGTCAAGAAATATATTTTTTCGCTGCATCAGTTTTCAAATATGTATACTTATTTTGAAATCAACAGTATATATCTACCGAACTCTCTGTTTCTCTACCTATTACGTTTTATGAGATACAGCTCATTGGAAAATAGACGGATGGACAGGCGAATGGACAGCGGAGTCATAGGTTGGTCGACCCAAAGAGTGCCAACGGGACCCTACGGTACCCTTCCATCGGGTACGGAACCCTAAAATTAGTCTATATATTAAAACGCCTACAATTAAAGCAGGAGCAAACATATCCTTAGGCGGATTGAAATTTTATTTTTTATTTTTTACAGCTTATAATAAGTGCTTTACTTAGCCTTAACATTACCTAGGTACCTGCTGCTAGCTGATTACAAGATAAGGTGATAATTATTATAATGAAATATTCATTAGGTACCATAGTTCATAAAACCCACCTTTTGTTATTTTCTAAAATAACGTAGTTATAATAAAGCAAGTTAAAAAAAAATCATAACTAGTTACGCTAGCATATACAGATGAATCTACAATCAGTTCAAATAATTCCCCGTATGATAAAACATCTAGGTATATGATTATTTATGAAGACCGGAATATCTTGTAATCTTCTTGAAGCCAAGAAATGAATCATCATTTGAATTTTGAATTCCTTTCATAGATTTATCAGCAGCAGGAAGATTGCCAGTACAAAAAAAAACAGCGTTCCTTATTCACAACATGACTTAAGTAAAAAAAGTTTAAATTGGATTTTCAGATATTTTATTAAAATTGGATAAAATTTTAATTGTTTAGTCATATGTTATTAATTTTTTTACATCAACTTTAGGATAACTTCCTTTCCTGTGTATATTTTGCATTAAATAATAATTAGGAATTTAGTTTACATTCCGAAAACTCATGCATGTAGCGGAGCGCACTCAGTATTTTTCTGTCATCGGTGTGCCAAATATTTGACAGATTGATAAAGTCTATCTTCTTTCAGTTTTCCGTCCGCGATTAGCCACTCCTATCTCGGTAATACTTAATTAGTTTTAATTTCTTATAAAGAAGTTGTCGCAAGAAATGTAGTTTCGCGATCTCAAAGACTATAGTGGTGTATTTTTATGGGTTAAGTGTAAGAGAACTAAGAACGTCACAATGACGGGACGCTCGGGCCGTGGTGTGTTTGGCAAACTGTTTTCCAAGAAGCAGAGTGCAAGGGATGACCGTGTGACGGAGATCGGTATGCCTACGAATGTGGTACAGCATATACACGTGAGTGTGAACTCGGAAACGGGCATGATAGAAGGCCTACCGTCATCATGGCTCCGACAACTCAACGCGCAGATATCGCCTGCCGAACAGAACGAGAACCCGAACGCGGCGATCCAAGCTGTAGCCTTCCACAATTTCCACGCTTTAAAAAAGGAACAGGCGGAAAAAGAGCCATGCAAGCCTATAGTAACAGAGGAAGCGATCACGAAAGAAGGTTTGGAGATGAAAAAGTTTTTAGCCAAGAAAAACGCTCACCAAAGTCAGGATTCCGATATTTCTATAGGACAGAGTAGTGAAGAAGATGTTGCACCTACGGATATGTCACAAAGGCAGACAATGCCTGCAGCACCTATTAAAAATAGTCTTAAAAAGAAAGATGCAATGATGGACCTCACAGCGGTCGTTGAGGATCTTTCATTAATAGGTACAGAGCCTGAGGAGAGTCCAATATTGAGGAAAAAGGAGATGATGAATGCGACATTGACAGATGAGGAAATATATGAGGAATTGCGAAGGATTTGTAATAAAGATGACCCATATGTGAGGTTTGAGAGAATCAAGCAGCTTGGGGCTGGAGCATCAGGTAATGTCTTATTTCGTTTCTTCATTCTAGCTTGTTCCCACCATCCAGGTATGCTCATTATGCTAATCCTTCCTACTCTTACTAAATATTATAATTAACTCTGATTGATTGTTACTGTTTCCCATCTAAACTGCTGAACTGATTTTAGTGACATTTGGCAAGGAGTCAATAGCTTGCACCCTAGAGATGTACATAAGATATTGTTTACCTCAGAAAATCAAAGAGTTCCCACTGGATTTTTAAAGATCTAAATATATGCAGACTATATTACTTACTTAATAGTTAAGTCCTAGTATTAAAAAAATATAAAAAATTGCAGGGTGCAACTTGCTTTGCAACTGCTTGCTTATAACTTGATGGCCAGTTAGTATCATACTAATTACAACAGCTTTATGGCATTCTGTTCAGAATGCTGTGTAGCAGCGGCGAAGAGTCAATATAACACGATTCCTATCGGCTTCCCTTTAAGAATTGGCATAATATAGCGTAAGTAGGTACTAATCACATAAATTCCGTAATACATTCGTAAATACAAAGGTTCGATCGTCACAAATGCTATTTTTTTTTTGTTGTTATTAAGTACTAATTTAAGTTAAAAACATAACAGCTAATGTAAGTAACATACACCTACAGTCCTACACCATACAAGCCGTAAAATATCGGATTCCCTAGTTAGATTTTTGCTTAGTATTTATCTCTTTCATTTCCCTAGCGAAAGCGAAAGGAACGAACTAGGTCTGTCTCGCTCTACGGTCGACTAATAAAGAGCACACCAATTTAGTCTGGCCCAGTAGCGAATACGAATTTGGAACTCTGACAGGTCAGACAAATTTGACGTAAATAACTCGGTTGGATCCGAGTTACCCTATAATACCTCCAAATTAAAAATTATATTAATACTATTGTTTTAACAGGTACATGCTACTATTTTGAGTATTTTGTATTTTGAAGGGTGATTTGATATTGATACATTTGTTTTTGTGAAGCGGCCATGCTTGTTTGTTTAAGTTGTTAGTGGTGTTTTATTTTGATATAATAAATTGGGGATGTGATTAATAACTTATAAGTGGTAAGTTCACGGTAATTTTGATTCAGTTTGGTAAGCCAAAATCAGAAATGGCCTTAATTCACATAGATTGTTGTTTAACAGATTTCTTGTTACGTAACGATAGTAATTTTTCTAAATTAAGTTTTGAAAACAAAAATCGAACAGCTGATATTCTTTTAGGTAAGTACGTTTCCGGCTTCCCTTTATCAGATTTTCACCCTTCGCCACTGCTGTGTAGTAATAGGTTGTTGGTTATAGGTTAAAAACTCAACTTGTATAACTAACCAGCTAACTTTTTTGACGACCTCCCTGGCACAGTCGTGAGCGCTGTGGTCTTATTAGTGGGAGGTCCCGGGTTCGATTCCTGGCAGGGGTTTGGAATTTTATAATTTCAAAATTTCTGGTCTGATCTGGTGGGAGGCTTCGGCCGTGGCTAGTTACCACCCTACCGGCAAAGCCGTGCCGCCAAGCGATTTAGCATTCCGGTACGATACTGTGTAGAAACCAAAGGGGTACGGGTTTAATAAAAACTGCCATATCCCTTCCAGGTTAGCTCGCTATCATCTTAGACTGCATCATCACTTACCATCAGGTGAGATTGCAGTCAACGGCTAACTTGTATCTGAATTAAAAAAAAAAAAAAACTTAACTAACTACTTACTTACTTACTACTAACTAAAGGTAACCTGTAGCTATTGATATTATATCTATAAATAAAATTTTACGAAAGCAAAATAAAATAATTACTTATTAAGTAAATTTTATTTTATTTTAATAGATCATTAAGTCATTAAAGTTACCCAGCATTGCACAGATTAGATAATTATTTTATTATATTGGGGCTGATTCTCTTGTACACTATATTTAAACTAAACTAACAGGACTAAATCTAGTGCTATCCTTTTCTGCAAGCAACATTACGAAAGAAATAGCAATAGATGTAGACGTGCCATTTTAATTTAGTTTAGAGATTGTGTACAACGGAATTAGCCACAATATTCTGTTTATTTTAGTATGCTTTGCATACAACTGCCATTTGCATTATTCATATTGGCTTTTACAAGTTATTTTTAATCTACATGTCCATCTATGGGTCATGAATCTATCTTGTATTGTGTAATTAATTCTACATTGGAGACCTTCAAGAATTATAAAATTCAGTAGTTAAAAAATATTTTATATATATTATGAATATAGTTATCCGGGATAAAAATCCTGTTTTATATTCCATGATACAAACTATTTCCGTGCTAAATTTCCTCAAAATTGGTTCAGCAGTTGAGCCATGACAAGGTAACAGACAGACAGAGACACTTATCACTCTATTTATTATAAATACTATTAGTTTGGTTTTCTTTTGATGGAGGATCTTCTAACTAATAAGCACATTTTATGCATCTAGAAGACTTGCAGACTTGCATGGCTACAATGTAAAAACACAAATCACACATAGCCTCTACCATCTCAGCATCAGCATTTCTTTGATGTAGTTAATAATAGTAGTTTGATACTTATGACTTTGGCTGCATTATTTTCAGTATTTTGTAGTGCAGTACTTTCGTTTTGCTCATAAACAATCATGCCAAATTGTCTATTACTAGCCTATGCCTGCCATGTGGACTACACAAATTTAAAACCCCTAGTTCACCTCCTTAGGGGTTGAATTTTCAAAAATACTTTCTTAGCAGATGTCTATATCATTATAGGCTCTAAGTCAAATTTCAGCCCAATCCAACCAGTAATTTGAGCTGTGCGTTAATAGATCTGTCAGTCAGTCGACCACTTTTTCCTTTTATATATTTTCCTTTTCCTTTTCCTTTTATTTATTTTGATTTCGAAATCTGCAATTTTTGTATTAAGTAAATAGCTGTGTAAACAAACTCATCTGAGCCTAACCGTGTGAAGACATTTGCACAATGGCCATAGATAATCTTGTTGTGTTGACCTTGACTGTGATTAAACAATATTAAACTCGGCACTAAACTAAAATAAAAACCTGTGTGACACAGACGTCCAGCTATTGTATGGTAATTATGATAATTACTGTTGCCACTTGTCATATTCAACATGGAAAACACTATGTTGAAGGTGTAACGTAAGAATACATGTATTATGAATTTACGAAATTGTACGATATAGCTATGCAGTATGCACGCCGTGAAACCGGCGGCTGTGAATTTTGTTGGCACAGTGGTAAGCGCTGTGGTCTTATTAGTGGGAGGTCTATATAATTTCTAAATTTCTGGTCTGGTCTGGTGGGAGGCTTCAGCTGTGGCTAGTTACTACCCTACCGGTAAAACCATGCCGTCAAGCGATTTCGGTACGATTCCGAAACTTTGGGGTCATGGGTTTATTAAAAACTGCCATACCCCTTCCAGGTTAGCCCGCTTCCATAGACTGCATCGTCACTTACCACCAGGTGAGATTGCAGTCAAGGGCTACTTTTTATCCCAGAAAATCAAACAGTTCCCACAGAATTTTTGAAACCTAAATCCACGCGTACGATGTCGTGGGTATCAGCTAGTTATATAACATAATCGTAACACATCATATACCTAATCTGAAGCATAGTCAACTGCTTGAGATTTGAGAATGCATATAACTTATAGCATTCTTTACACCCTTTAACCTTCCAAACAACAATGCAACCTTAACAAATTATCTGTTAACAAGTAATTATCATAATTTGTCACATAATAGTGTTATGATTAGAACTGATTAGTTTAATAAAAATCTTATTTTTTAGAATACTTATTGTATTTTATGAAGTACTTATCTCTCCTTTACAATTTCATCATTGCTTAACGCTTTTAATACAAATCAAAGAGTATATAATCACTACGTTTATACAAATCATTAAAAGTGTTAAGTAACTAATCAAAGTAAGTTAAAATAATGTTCAAAACCTGATTAAAATATACTTAGTTGGCTCTATTAAAAGAAACTGTTCAAGTGTGAGTCGGACTCGCACACGAAGAGTTCCGTACCATCTTAAAATAAATATCAAACCAGTATAGTAAGCAAGTTAATGACGGACAGCGCCATCTTGATGTAATTTAGAAAACTAATTATTTGATCCTGAACACAAATCTTTAATTTTTAGGGCTTAAATTATGAAAGGGCTTTACCTGTATATGGTAAAACAGATTTTTACTTATTTTTATGCATAATAGTTTTTGATTTATCCTGGAAAATGTCGAAAAAAATACCCGAGTACGGAACCTCCGGTGCACGAGTCTGACTCGCACTTGGTCGGTTTTTTTTTGTGATGTAACCACAAATTTACGGTTTTCGGATTTTTTTCCATTACTTGTGCTATTAAAACACATTGTTTACACAAGCCAAATTTTCTACCCTATAGGTTTTGATTCCCCCAAATTGACAGACACGACAGACAGACAACAAAGTGTTGCTATGAGGGTTTCTTTTCCTTTTGAAGTAGGTACCGAGCCCTAAAAATAACACTTTGAAATAACAGAACAAGTTAGAGGAATTGATATCAATTGTGCAAATTAACTGTAATTGCCATAATCAGATTAAACCAATGCAATGTCTTATCTCTCTATATCTCGTCGGAATAATGTATTAAAGTGGATACAGATCTCGTGAGACAGAAATCTCATATTTATTTCTTCTTAATTCATCTATTTATCTAAGTCTACCTTCCTAGCACAACTGACAAGACGGAGACAACTTTTCTCACACTGAATCCACGAGACTCAAGTCAGACAAGCTTACAACAATGTTGTCATATATTTAGTATTTATCGCGCAAAGTCCGGTGAAATCCGTGACATAATATTTCCTTCGGTCTGGTTGTGCAGATGTTACAATTAGAAAAGTACATATCTAATGTACTTAAAGAAATAAAATGTCCTTGTTATTCCACAGTAACAAGTCTAAAAATTATGTAATTAGTATTAGGTAATTAATCTATGCTAGTCATACATGAACAATCGAACTAGTGGTTATTAATATCGACGTGTTGGGGGCTGGGGCTCAATCTCGGGCACACACCCCTCTATCGTTTCGAAGTTATGTGTGTTTTTCAACAATTAAACAACACTTGCTTTAACTGTGAAGGAAAACATACAGGAAACCTGCATGCCTGAGTGTTCTCCATAATAATCTCAGCTGTGTGAAGTATGCCATCCGGATTTGGCCAGCATGGCATGGCATTGGCAGCACTATGGCCTAAACTTTTCTCAAGATACTTGTCGGGCTTGCTTTATAGATTTTAATGCTCCACACATTCCAGGATTAAAAAGTCGATGTAGATATTCAATTTCCAAACGAATATTAATTTGTTGTTTCTCTATCTCCAGGTGTCGTCTTCATCGCGATAGACAGCAAGGACAACTCGAGAGTCGCAATCAAAGACATAGATTTAACCAAGCAGTCCAAAAAGGATTTAATACTCAACGAAATCAATGTTCTCAAAGGCTTTAACCATAAAAACCTGGTCAATTTCCTCGACTCGTTCTTATGTTACGACCATTTATGGGTCGCAATGGAGTTACTCGATGGGGGATCGCTAACGGATGTTGTCACGGAAGTGGTTATGAAGGAAGGTCAAATCGCTGCAGTATGTCGGGAGACTTTACAAGCAATATCGTTTCTGCACTCCAAAGGAACTATACATAGGGACATCAAATCTGACAATGTCTTACTTGCTATGGACGGGACTGTAAAAGTTACGGACTTCGGGTTTTGTGCAAACATAGTCGGCGACGAAAAACGACAGACCATGGTCGGTACTCCATATTGGATGGCCCCAGAAGTTGTTACAAGGAAGCAGTATGGTAAAAAAGTTGATGTATGGTCGCTAGGTATTATGGCCATAGAAATGATCGAGGGTGAACCTCCATACATGAAAGAAGCACCTTTGAGAGCGTTATATTTGATCGCTGCTGTAGGCAGACCAAAGATACCAAGATGGGACAAACTATCTCCAGAATTCCAGGACTTCTTGGACAAATGTCTGCAAGTGGATGCGGATGAGAGAGCAACTGCTGACGAACTTCTAGCACATCCATTCTTAGATTGCGCGATGGAATTGAGAACGCTGACGCCATTAATTAAGGCTGCACAAAAAATTCTTCACAAGAATTTCTCTGACTGAAGTAAGAATTTTCTTTGTATCCACATTTGATTTTACGCCCGTTATAGCGTTATAATTTCGGAAATTCCATGAATATTGTGCCAATGACAGCGTGATGCCTATATAGAAATATTTTAAAGCTTCGCACGCCGAACCGTAATTTTTTATTTTTTATTTTTTTTTACAATTCTAAGTGTGACACAGTGTTATCGTTGTGGTCATGCTAGGCCAATGGTTCTTTTAGAATTTCATTCCAAAGCGTGACTTCGATATGGATATGGTAAAATTATCATTTCTCCATTCTGCGTACAAGCCTTGTTATAGGAATTCGAATCTTATGAACTCTTCATCGATAGTTAAGTATTGGGAAAGCGTATATTTTTTGTATGGCATTTATTTTCGTAAGTAAAGTACTGATTGTCATGTAACATGTGATAAGTGCCAATTTGGTATGGCAATAATATTTTTGTATTTTCATAAATAATTAAAGTTAGTTCCGTACATGACGTATGTACTTGGCGTCCATGTTTTACATTAAAAAACCGCCCAAGTGTTAGTCAGGCTCGTGCAACGAGGGTTCCGTACCACAGTCGTATTATTTCGACATTTTGCACGATAATTCAAAAACTATTATGCATAAAAATAAATAAAAATCTGTTTTAGAATGCACAGGTGAAGCCCTTTCATATTATGATACCCACTTGATTATTATAGTTATCTTACTTCGAAAATTGAAGATACTAATTTTTAGTTCATGACCACAATTTAATTTTTTTTGTGTGATGCAACTATAAATTCACGGTTTTCAGATTTATCCCCTAATGTCTGCTATAAGACCTACCTACCTGCCAAATTTCATGATTCTAGGTCAACGGGAAGTAACCTGTAGGTTTCTTGACTAGGTGATATCAAGTGGGGTATTATGTGAAAGGACTTCACTTGTGCATTCTAAAACAGATTTTTATTTATTTTTATGCTTCATAGTTTTTGATTTATCGTGCAAAATGTCGAAAAAATACGACTGTGGTACGGTGTCCCTGTCAATGGAACCCTATGGAAAATAAATGGATATAAAATCAATAAGTAATCATATTAATCAAACTAGCTTATACTCGCAACTTCCAGTCCAGTAGTTTGAGCTGTGCGTTGATAGATCAGTCAGTCGCCTTTTCCTTTTATATAATAAATATAGATTCGTATTCAGTATTTGTTCGTAAAATTGCTAGAGATGTTTTTTTTTTGGAAAACGCAAATTGTATTATTTTTAGTCATAACTCGTGTTATCATCATTCTAGTAGATACGATATCTACTCCTGATATACGGATACATATATCATGCACTATATCGTAATTTTATAGAAAGGCAATAGTTCCTGTATTACGAAACTTCTTTGATTCATTGCGACCGTTGCTATCGTTATTTTATTGTTCAACTGTGAATTACGAGGTCCTGGGTTCGATTCCCAGGTCGGACCGAAAATAGTTAGGTATTGAATTTTTCCACTTTTAGATTAAGTTTTCAGATAATTAAATGGTACTGTTGTGCCACTTTGCTCGACTTGGCGGGGGCACTCTCATGCCCCCAGATAAGATATTGTTTTTAAGTTTTGTAATACAGGAATTAGTCTTAGTTTAGGGGCACTATAAACTAAATAAAAAGATAAGTGCCTCTTTCTATTTCATTAAGAAAAAGGGCAATAAAGGTGTAGTTTTCACTCTTAAGTAACCCTGATTTTACACTACAAAATGTATGTAGTCTGTACAATCTGATGCCATATTAAAAGCTAATTCTTTTGAATACAAAACTGAAAGTAAACTAAAGTAATGCTGTCATTTTTGCAACAATCAATGAAGAAAAGGACAACATCATAGCCTTATTTACTTTTGTGTACAAAAGTATTAGTGACATCATGTAAAATATTTTAAAACTTTGACATATTTGATTTAGTTACTTAAGGATTTATTAATTAATCTGTCCATAATAAGTGATAAATACATACCACTTCTGATGTTCACAAACTGTTACTGGTCTTAAGCTAATTTCATCCTTTTCACAATGTTCTTTGCGAATAAGGACTGCTAGCTTTTTGTATTGTAATTGAAAGTTGTGTACAAAATAATTGGTAATGTCAAGCAAAACTATTCGATTTCAATGTGACGTCACAGCGACCAAAGAAAAAAGATTTCACTTCTGATGTTCACAAACTGTTACTGGTCTTAAGCTAATGTCATCCTTTTCACAATGTTCTTTGCGAATAAGGACAGCTAGCTTTTTGTAATGTAATTGAAAGTTGTGTACAAAAGAATTGGTAATGTCAAGCAAAACTATTCGATTTCAATGTGATGTCACAGCAACCAAAATAAAAAATTGTTAAACTAGTATTTTTTTACATCTTTAGGGTGCCTTTCCATTTTTCTGATTGACGGATGACGTCAGAGGTGATTGCGATTGTCACTTTGTAGCTGTCATTTTACCGTAATCGAGTTACAGTTCAGTTAATCTGAACTGTATCTGCTCCAGTGGAAGGCATTCTTAATTGTGGCCTAGAGTCGAAGTAATTATTCCAATTTGTTATTTTATTTCCCTTTATTAGAAGATTGCTTTTGTAAGAAATCTGCGTAGGTAGAACAAAGTACTGTGGAAATAAGATGTCTCAATCAAATATAGACTTTAAACCAATGAAATAAGAACGTTTTTCGAACAGATTTTCTACTACCACACACACGATCCATCTTAGACCCGATAAGGAATCGATAATTTTGCTTGCAAGTTTGTATTAAGTATTTAAGAATGTAGTTCGCTTTAACAGTTTACCAAAAACTGTACATAAAAGTATGATAAGTTTTTACCACATGTGGCATTTTTATCTATAAGGACATGTTTAATGCGTACCTAAACCTATCTATATCGTCAGATCAAATCCCTAGCCAAGATGCTAGAATCTACAGTGCGACAAGGCTCTCTTGGCACTTCAATGGCATTGACAGGGGGGCGCTGTTGGAGAACAAAGGCTAAGAATATTCAACGAATATCCAAACAAGAATAAAGGGGACACTTGACAGCAACGTTAGTTCCGATTTTCGCCACGCGCCAAGATAGCCTTGTCGCACTGTAATCAAGTTTCAAAATAAAAAGTGTCAAACAACCATAGACAAAGTCAAAGTATTTTTTTACGTCCTTACACAATTTTATCGACGATATTACAAAAATAATTTAATGTTAGACACAAAAGTAGATTTTAATTATTGTTCCAACATTCTCTATTTTTTTCTACATTCCTATTCATGACTTTCTACAATTTGAAACGACCAAATATTTATTTCTATACTTTTTATACTCTATGCTTTCTAGATGTAAGTAATTAAGACTGTATGAACTAAACTTATGCTCACATTCTTACCAAATACTTAGGCCCGCTTTGAGTTTCGCAATGGTCAAAGATTTTGATCACAAACCTACAGTACCTACGCGGCAAAAAGTAATGTACCTACATCAGCATTTCGGATGACATTTCGGCTTTGTAGAGCGTTGTCTCTGTCACTCGTTTTGTCAGTTTCAGCGACAAAGACGACGCTCTACCAATCTGCTACCTCCTGCTAAAGGTCGATGTACAATACTTTCTGCAGCGTACTGTACAAAGTCATATAACAAGTTGACACATAGAGCAAATATGGCGAGTGCGTTCTCAAAATGTATGCACTATAATATATAGCTTTAGTTATAAACTAGTGAGTGAACGTCTGTGAAACTCAGGCACTGAGATCTATAGAGTGTACTTTGACTTTGCTCAAACTATAGTTACTTATGTTAAAACGAGACAGAGTTATTTACTCACATAAATGTGTCTCATTAAGCTCAGCCAAAATTTGCTCTATAGATCTCAGCTATAGTGGCCCTACTGTTTCTTTGTAAGTTTCTAGTGAAATTGCAATAACATTACAATTTTATAAAAATGTATTAGATATTAAAAATTGTATTTCACTATGTATTAATTACACTTGTTCTATCCTTATCACTTTTTTAATTGGTGCAATACTTTGTGATTTTTAAAATCATAAACAAAATAAATTATTTTTGATAAATCTGTTTAATTTTTGTATCAAAGAGGCCATCTTGTTTTAGGTTTTGAAAAATTTAAATTTAAACTTTTACCGTGCATTTACATATTCACGATTGCGGTAAGGTTTACTCTCGCCATTCGACAAGACGAGATATGAGATGATACGCCAGACCTTTGGTCACATAATCATCTTTTGTCTCAATTATTACAAGATTATGTCATACATATAAAATAATTATGTATATAAAATAATTTCATTTCAATTTCATTTTTATGCACTTGTAACGCTGAGAACGCTCATTGAGCGAAAAAAGTTTGCAACGCGTTGTGGTCAGTGTAAAACAGCCACATCGCGAAATTTGTGTTATGGCACTTATGAAAACGCTCACAATGCGTTGTGGCAATCACAGAAAGACCGCATAGCGAAATTCGTGTCGTGGCTATCATGCTCTACGACCACAACGTGTTGTGGCATGGCGTTGTGTCGAATACATAATATTAACTATGACGAGTAGTGCAACAGGCAGCGAAGGCGAATATGTAAATGCACGGTTAATTATTTTGTAATAATATAAACAATAATTATTAAATAAGTAACTGTAAGATATACTTTTATTTTAGTATTATTTTGTATGATGATGTTTTATTTTACTCTTTAAGCAGTAGCCATATTTGAATTAAGATCGTTACGAAATAAATACACTAAATTAGGTAACTTTGCTTTTCTAATGTAACTTGCCTGTCAAAGTAACATGGGAAAAGCAAAGTTACTCTGATTCATGGCAATGGAATTGGAGTTTAATGGAATACCCTCCACCAAGAGTGCCTGCTTTGAATAGTTAGTTATAAAACGTATTGACTATTGTTAGGTTAATGCTACAGACTAAAGAAAAAGACAGACGGAGCCCTTGTAAACAGATGTTCATAAAAGTGAAGCCAGTTGTTTGTGCGTGCATCTTATTGCGATAAATTGCGTAAGGGTGATATCTACACGTCGAAGAATTCATCAACTTACATTAACATTATTGTAGGTTTTATACAAAATAAGTTTGTTGAGTTTGTGTTAATTTGTATATGAAATTCAAATCAAGATATTATTTAACAAACAATATAAAATACTAACAGAACCAAACATTCGAGACACTTACCTAATTAATCAGCTCCTTATTTTAAATCGGCTTCCTGGACCTGCTTCATATATAGGTATTGGTGTGTTGTCTTGTCTTTTTCCTTTTGTCTCTGGTTCACGCATCGCCGCACAACGAAAATTGTGTTAACTGTATATTCGAAGCTAGATCGCTTAGTGCATAAGTTTATAATATACACCAATGACACTTTTTGAACGTTTTATTACTAGAGATTTGCGTATTAAATTATTTTTGTAAATGATGCATATTGTTTTTATCAGCTTATCACAAAATGCTCAACACATCACTGGTTATACCGTCATTGTGAATTTTAAAGGATTTTGGCGTTTAAACTATCGTGAGTGATTTCCATTATACATAATATATTTCTACGGGGCCCTTTTTCAAGGGGGTCAATTCGCGCACGCGTCGCGTTTAAGACCATATAGAAAGGATTTTAACTGCACATTTTTACCGGCCAATCACGTTTGTCTCCTTCAAGCTACTTGAGACTGGCAAAGTGCATTGTGCTGATATGGCTCTGAGAAAAACCACATATTAAGAAAAGAAGAAGAAGAGAGAAGACTTGAATTTGCAAAAATAAATTATTTTATTACGTAAGTATTTACAATAATTTGCCTATATTTATTTACAATAAGCAATCGTAATTAATTCCATATATCAAGTATATATCTTTTCTCTTTTATCATATTTTCTACAAATTCCTCCGCTTCATTTGCCTCGTCGCCATACTTCGCTATACATTGCACGATCGCCTCTCTAACTGATGGTGCCATTTTCTTAATATCTCCACAAATATACACATAAGCTCCTTGCAGTAATAACTTTGTAAGTTCTTCACCATTCTGTTGTATAGCATCCTGAAATAATGTTAATATTAGATCTACATACTTTTTTATTGTTTATATAATAGAGGTTTGCGACAGATTATAATAAAAACAGACAGAAAACATGGTGGTACAGAGAATGAAGTTGATTTAACAAAAAAGCAATTATTTAACAGAACCAATCTGGACCATGAACTTTATTGTAATGGTTACGTCTGCTTTTTCCTTTTAGTTTGTGATTTCCCTTTTACTCACGGTTGGGAAAAAACAATTAAAAAAATATTTTTTTATCACAGTATCAAAAACCTATTTAAAACGCTTATTTTAAACATTGCCAACCCTGCTTTTAAGACCATAAGGTACTTAATCGAATATGAAATAAAAATCAAAAATTCAATTACCAATACTTAGGCTGAGATATATAGAGCGCACTTTGACTTTGCTCAGACTTAGGATTGAGTTAAAACGAGACAGATTTATGTGAGAGATAATACATCTGTCTCGTTTTAACTCTGTCCTAAGTCTAAGCAAAGTCAGAGTGCCCTTTATAGATTTCACCTTAAAAGTACCTAGCACTATTCTAAAATATAAAAAGAACAATTCTTAAATACAAAATCATAAAGATTTAACTTTTTAACTCACCTGTACATAACTATTCTCAGTGTTGCCACACCTAGAAAACGAGGTTGTCAATTTATTCAGTACCCCATCCAATACAAAATCATTCAATTCTTTCTCATAAATAAAATCTAGCTTTGGTTCTCTACATCCAAAAAATAACCATGTATAACCCAACTTAATTTCTGGGTTAACTTTGAATAAATGTTTTCTCTCTTCCAAAAATCCTATAAAAGGTGACACTCCTGTACCAGGTCCTATTAATATAATAGGCGTTTCCAAATTCTCTGGTAAATAAAAATCATTTATATTCTTTCTTATATAAATGGGAATCTTTCTTTCCATATTACATGTATTTATATTCAAATTTTTCATTTCTTCTTCTATACTACTATCATCCTTTATAATAATTCTTTCCAACCATCCTGTAGTCAATCCTTTTCTATTATTACCAATATCTATAATGGAAAAGCAGATTTTGATAAAACTTTTATCACAATTTGCAATAGAATAAGGTCTTGGTAAGAGACGTGGTAAATGTTCCAAAATAACTTCCACAGGTGGTTTACATGATGGGAATATAGTAAATATGTCTAGGAGGCATATATGTTTGTTTAATATATGTGTTGTATATGCTACGGCGCCTTCTTTGCTGCAGAGATATTCGAGGGTCCTTTTCTCCTTGTCATCTTTTGTATGTCTTGAGAGTGTGAGGAGAAAAAGCTGGAAAAGTGAAATGGCAAGTTGAATTAATAAAATAAATTCTGATGAAAGGCTAAGGATTAGTAAGGACACTTATTAAATTATGCAAAACTAGCTTTCTTGTGACATTCTCCTTTTCTATTTGGGGTTTTTTAATCTTGTTTTTTTTTTGATTAAACTTTATAAAGTAGTAAGTAATGGTAGGTTAGTGTCTATTTGTTACTTGAACAGATACCTTGTACTGAAGCCACATAGAGCGTTTGTGCACTAAGTCATATCCGATTCGTTTTCGTAAAAAAAAAATCGAATCATTCAAAATGTACGTACGCTTGTGCACTGATTTGGTTTGTATTTATACGGATCCGTCAAAATACCAATTTAATGATCACAAGCGTATGTTTTGTATGACGGCCACTTCGAGTTTGCGAAAACTAATACGAATGAGTGCATAAAATGTCTGTAGGATACATTTCAGTTTTATGCCTCGAAGGAAGAACTCGGAAAAGCAAGTGAAGATTAATTCGCAATATCTTTCTTTTGATCGGTTAAAAATTTTGATAAGTAAAATAATACACAATACCTTTTTTAATACACCCCTCAAATCGACACAATGGGTTAAAACATGTCTCAAAGTAGATTCCATGGGCAGATGTGCTGACATTCTGCCACTTTTAAGGCTGCTATCTATACTAAGGACATAGTCACAATCTGCCACATCCTTTAGATTCAAGTGTTCAATAAGACAATCCACTTCTGATTGAGAATTTTGAGGAATCACCCCTATAGTGTCACCAGGGCGAAATTTTAAATTGCTGCCCTGAAAAGTAATGATAAAAATGTATACAAACTAGAGCAAAATGAGTGACAGAGACAACATTTACGAAGCCAAAACCTCTTTCTAAAGGTTCATGTACAATATTTTCTGCCACCTACTGTAGTTAGATTATCTGAAAAAGTGTAAATCTAATGAGTAATTACAAAGTTTCAACTCAATTAGTTACTATTATCTAACTATGAAAATTTTAATATGCTCTTTAAGGTTTGAAAAGGTGAAAGCCAAGATTGTACATCCATCTAGTTACTAAATGGCTTGAAATTGCATAACCAACACATTCTACTGATAAGCACTATCAAAACTAAGCTATACTACCCTCCTTAGTAACGGATAGATACCTTAACATCAAAGGTGCATTCATACACTGCCTTGCAGTTCTCATTGACAGCTGTCAACCTTCTCCAGCTGCTGACAGGGGCATGAAATATGTCGCTTGCAGCAAAAGGTAATAGTGGCCTCTGCCCTTTATACACTGTCTTACGTTCCTATAAGAAAATCTTCATAAACAAACAAACACCATGCTTTTTATTACACTAAAAGTTAGAAATAGACCTTTATAATATTGCAATAGTAATGTTTGCAATTGATTCAATGATAGAGAGAGCCAGCGCCTGTTATTTTATATAAGCTGAAAGTTTCTCGCGTATTGTCCCCAACACAGGAAGGAACGCTCGGCGACTATGAAGTTTGGCTTTGGAAGATGTATGTAGGCATGTTTTAAATCAATAGCTGAAACACTAGTGCACCTATGTATGCCTAGGTAATCCAAAAGACTCACTCAACTAGATAAAATCTGTTTTATAAATGTGTCTTGTATGTTGATTCATCACAATTCTTAGGTTAGACCTTATGATTATCTAGACAAACTTAGATGCACAGGTATTTCGGATTTCAACTTGTGTAATTAATTGTACTAAAATAGTACTTGTGTGGAATGTGGACATATGTTTTTCTTTTAATACATTATTTCACAATAATAGATAATATTCAAAATACTTACATCAGAACTGTGGAAGTTTATTTTTAACGCATTCTCTTTATATGCAGGTAAGTTTAGTACTTTGGTTCCATTCAGAGTTTCAAATAAGTCTAGGAAATTATGATTTATAACCATTTTTACAATCTAGAACTAAAAATAATTTCAAAAATTGTAACCTAACCTATCAATCCCAATTCACAATCATATGTTATTGGTCTGTGATCAACATGACGTTGAGTGGTATACATATTAATCTATGCGTTGAGTCTTGAGAGGTGGTGATATGTCACAATATGTCATGTTCACCTTGGACACTGACATCGCAACAGATTATTTCAGAATACGAGAAAAGAATCTCTGACATAGGTAAAGTATTCTGTACATGTAAAGGCAAGGACAGACTAGCTGACATTATGCACTACGAAGTCGTTTGAAGTCATTATAATCAGGAGGCACGGGAGTGCCTCCGCCAAGACGAGTCAAACTAAAGGACGGATTTTCATTTTTCACTTGTAATATTTTAAATAATAAAATAAAACCAATCTTTTAAATCTCACTCTTTATTATTTTCTTATTTAAATATTTTCGATTTCTACTTCAATCACCCACTGTCAAAAAAAGAAAATCAGAATTTAATAACTACAAACTTAACTGTATATTTACCTAAGTTTTCAGCGGTAGATCAAAACAACAAATAAATATAATATACTAGCTTTTACCCCGCGGCTTCGCCCGCGTAGTAAGTGCATTCCTGAACATTAGAAACTATTCCAGAATATTTCACAACATTCCAGAATGTTCTAGAACGTTCGAACTCACGACAGATCTTACTTTATATACCCCTATCAGCAGGTATTACCCATAGAGAAAAGTCTTCGAATGGTCCACAATGTTCCAGATTCCAGAATATTCGACACACATTCGAGAATGTTCTGGACAATTCTAGCAATTTCTATAGGGCGAAACTTCCAACCCTTATATCTTCAAAAGCACACCCTTCAGGTATAAACGGGAACCTTCTTCATGGACGGGAGATAGAGAGCTATCACACCATATAAAATAAATAAATAAGAAAGAATAATAAATAAATAAAAAATAGAAAAGAAGTAGGTACTTACGAACATTAATTAGTACAAGTTAAAATCAACTCACAATTTATTGCTACACCCTTATCACCAGTATATCCAACAACACATTCGGGACACACAGTAGTATCGCAAGGATTTTCCGTTTCAGTCGGAAAGGCAGGACTTAATTCCGCTGGTGGAGGCTGAAATATTATTTATTTTTATTTATAATAAATTTTAATGGCAAAAAATTTAATTTGACATTAACAAAAAGTAAATTTATAACTATATACATATATTTATTACCTCCAGCCTGTACAAATAGGACAATTTACACGGGTCCCAAGTTGTGCAAAGAGTGGCGTTATGCACCAAATCCTTCCTGGGCTCGTCGCCGAAATAATCAAATGAGATAACAATATTGTTGTCTATTGCGCATTTTTCTAAAAACTCGTTGACTGATATCTAAGGAAATTATATAACAATAGTGTCAATAATTTCAGGTTTACAGGGTCTTAAAATAAAAATCAAATAGCTACTACCTTCGTCTTATTACCACAGTCCAAAGTACCGTTTTGAAAATAATTATTCTCTCGATCTCCATTTCCAAGACAGAACATCCACCCTTCATGGAACGAGTATTCTATCGGTGCCACTTCAGCTTCAATGCAAGGATCGACAGGTACCGGAATAGAACTGTGCCCAAAAGTACATTTCCGTTCGTGCATATTTGCTTGCACGCGATAAGCGTCAAGATCTGGTTCGGATCCTTCTGGGCATTCGTAATAGTTACCTAGGATTTACAAAACGCTTCAAAAACGGTAACATTTAAATTTTTGAAGATGAATCACTTTACTTATCTTAGAATGTCAGTTTTGCGCTAGATAGTAGGTAGGAGGGTAGGTCGATTAGGATGTCACGTAGCAACTAAAACTGTTATGGTCCTATCTTGGACCCAGTGGCGTAAGGTATAAAAGCACTACTTTCCTACAGTTGAAATAATTCAATACTATATTTTTTATGACCTACTAATATAATATTATAATAACCTACCTTATAGAGCCTATCCTGAGTTGCAACTCTGTTCATGCTACTGATTAGACTGCATCATGACTGCACAGTGCACTTATCATGAAGTGAAGACCAAACCAAAGAGAATGGAAATCAAAAGTTATTATAATGTTATAACAAAATTATTACCTACCATTCTGAATAATATAAGTAGTTTTGTGTCGTTTGGTTATGACTGTTCTAACAGTCAGTCCATTGCCTCCACTCTTAATATTTTCCATTAGCACTTCTTGCGCTGCACGTTGCTCCCTCGACCACTTTGCTGCTTCTTCGGCTAGTATCTGCCTGCTTATTTTACCTTCTGATTGCGTTGACTATAAAGACAGTGATAAAGTCAACGTTAAAACGTATCTAAACTACACCAAATAAGCGACATAAAACCCTATAAAGAAGAAACACTTGCCTGAGGAGTACTTTCCATGATGACATGAGGTCTTCCAAGAGTGTGCTGCCATATAAGCTGAGCGGCGACTTTATGCTTAGTGCTATGATGTAATGGTTGAATCTGGAGGATGCTGTACCAGGCAAGTTCTCTGTATACGCTATCTGGGAGATATCCGGTCTAAAAAGGAAAATGAGTTAACTAGTATGTTGATGTAATATTTACATCGATGTATTATTTGACGTCAAAAAGAGCATGTTGTGATGAACCATTTAAAAAACGGTGTACTTACAGGCATAAAATCCATATGCCACTGTAATAAGGAAAAAAGTTAGTAAAAAATTTATTTTAAGACAGTAATTCTTGCAATTTGCACTTTATTCGAATACAAAATTACCTCTTCTTCAGGTTGGTCTGTAGTATCTATAACGAAATAAATGCAATGTTATTATTCAAATAACTAGTACATTAATCAAAAAAACACTAAAATTATAATCACAAACCGTCATCATCATCTTGGGCGTGTATCACCATGAACTGAAAAAAAAACTGTGGTCAAAAAATCATCTGATGTCCGTTTTAGATATAACTAAATTAATTAATTAATTATAGTCTAAAGAAAACCTGTAACATCAATAAATTGAAAAATAGCTTTAGAATTATCTCCATGCACACGTTCATATTTGCGAAAATTTCTTGTTAAAATGAAAAATATAATTGTTATAGCTTATAGTTTTACGACTCAATTTGTTAACGAGTTTTAATAAACCTTTTAGAATTCGATCGTTATAAGGCATGAGTTCTTAGACTGTTTTTGACCATAATATTTCGTATTTTATTTTATTGTATTTTACCTATACTAGTTACCCACTCAAAATGAGCTCATAAAATAATTTTCATAAAAGTAGACAAATGCTTAATATTGTGTCCATGGCTTTATGAAGTCTATATGGTCTGTCTAATGAAAGTTGATAATGAAAAATAGTGGCAAAATCAAGGGCAAAATCCAAAAGAAAATCTTGTATCTAAAAGAATAATAAGATAAGATGAATCAAAAAATCCATCAAATCAAACTGAAAGCGGGAACGGCGATACACTGCACTGCATGACCTATTTTTTTAATTTTACCGCCATTTTTCATACGTGATAATGACTAATTACCATAGATTAATACAACATTAGAGGTGTGACCATAGAGATGTGACTGGCAGGGCAGGGTCAGTCACAGATTAAAAAAAATAGTTTTTTTAATAATCTGTATGTAGTCAAAAGTTTTGACAAGTAAATCTTGTAAATTCTATAGGTAGTCTTTAGTCTTTGTGATTCATTGATTTGGTTTGTGATGTTTTTTTGGAAGTACCGATTTTTGAGTCTTTTTATGAATTAAATTACTAAGAATAAGGCGCAAATCTTGCATAAAACTTGAGTAATGAATACTCTTGACAAGCAACTGGCTGATCTTCGGATCTACGCGAACGAGCTCGACGCAAAATTGCAAGATGATATCAACGCAGCCAAACTTAAACCATCAATTCCACCGAAAAAGAATAAGCCGCCTTTGCCGCAAATACCGCAAAGTTACACAGTTAAATCAGCATGCGAACCCTCGTATTCATCGAGGCTCGAATACGGTAACCGTATAAGTTGCACATACTCGAATTTGGTACCTGTGAAAAGTTGTATCGTTAGAAATTCGGCTCGAATCCGAAGCGGTGATGTTCTTTTATATAGTAATTTACTGCCTCCCGGTGGTACTAATCACGTGTATTCAAACATTCCTATGCAACGTCATGCTGAGAGTTTTTACGATCGGGATACTCGCTCGGAACTGTCTCGTATAAGCGATATCGGTGCGCAGTCCAACTACAGTGAGTTGCGACGTCCAGGATCTGCATATGCGGCTTCGTCTGCCTCGGTGAACGCCCAAGATTTCTCGACGTACGGTGGGTCACAGGCTTCGTCTACCTACGAGTCCTTGTATGAGCCTATAAATCCACGACCGTGCAGCCAACTCTCCGGTACGTCATTGTACGGAGGCTACGTCGGTACTGCAGTGGAGCCGATCCCAGAGCCCGATGACGCGTTGTACTGTGGGAACTGTTACCAGTGTGGAGAGAAGATCATGGGGGAAACCACTGGTTGTACAGCCATGGAGAGGATATATCATATCAAGTGTTTCTGTTGTCAACAATGTGAAATTAATCTCCAGGTATGATTTCTTGTTTATTATTTAATTATTATCCATGGTCAATTATGGTTGAACATGGTGAAATATGATGGTTTAAAAACTTGGTTGAAATATTCAACTTTAACAGACACTATAATGATTATTACATATTCCATATGTGAACAACTCTGAAGTGTTTCAATGGATTTGACGATGGCAATTGATATTGTAGCTTCATATCATGTCCCCTAAATCTAGGATTGCTCCTTCTCGGAAACATGCTCTCAAAATTTGGGACATTTGTATTAGTATTTATATTATTTATATTTGGCACATTATGTACAACTTAGATTGAAAACTATTCTGTTTACATAACTCTTGCACTGAAATTATTATGAGCATGTTGATTAAGAATTTCCATCTTCCATCTCTGAAGATTTCAAGATCTGAAGATATTTTCATCAAATTCATTACCATCCTGTTCACACAGCCTATTAAATAAAATATCAAATGGATTCTTGATACATCAATAAATGGTTAAATATGTTCATGCAAACAACACCTACACAATTAAATATAAAAAAAAAGATTTCTGAATTTCATCCAAAAATGACTTCATATTATTAAAGGGAAGGCCGTTCTACGCAGTTCAAGGCAGAGCCCTATGTGAGGGAGACTACCTAGAAACACTAGAAAAATGCTGCGTTTGCGGTGACCCTATACTGGACAGGATTCTGCGTGCCACCGGCAAGCCCTACCACCCTCGCTGCTTCACCTGTGTGGTGTGTCAGAAGAGCCTCGATGGTATACCCTTTACTGTGGATGCAGTGAACCGCATACATTGTATTGACGACTTTCACAAAAGGTATGTCCTTTCAATTCTTCTTCTTCATATCTGTTATGTGAAGTTCTGTTAACCAGCAGCTCGATTGTGGTAGAATGGCAATGATAGCTACAATGTCACAATCACAATCACCTCTAATTGGTTGACGCTCGCTCACTATTGGCTAAAATGCATTGTTGCAACAAGAATCGCACAAGTTCAGCCAATCACGACAATTGAGATTGTAATGATGATTGATGCAGGTTTTACGAAATCGACCTACAGTTCAAGAATAGATTATACAAACATTTGGAAAACTCGAAGCACTTCTGATATAGACGCATCAGCGAAAGCTACTTAATGTATTAAAAATAAGAATAATAATAATATAATCTAGCATGATATAATCCAGCATTATAATAATTAGTTTGTTTTTTTTTTATTCTGAAACAAGTTAGCCCTTGACGGTGAACTCACCTGATGGTAAGTGATGATGCAGTCTAAAATTGAAGCGGGCTTGGAAGGGGAATGGCAGTTTCACTAAACCCATAACCCTGATCTATTTCTACACAGCATCTTACCGGAACACTAAATCGCTTGGCGGCACGACTTTGCCTGTAGGGAGGTAACTAGCCATGGCGGAAACCTCCCACCAAACCAGACCAGTGACAATTTAGAAATTATAAAATTCCAAATTTCTCGAGACCGAATCGAGCCCGGGACCTCCCACTAATAAGACCACAGCGCCAAAGAGGTCAGGAAGATCACTGCGTCAATATCTAGCATGATTCCTGCATTATAATCAGACTGACAGATTTTTTAAATAATGAATCAATTCCTGCGCAAGTGGGAGAAAATAATTTAATTACATTTCAATTGCCAGATACGCGCCTCGCTGCGCTCGTTGCCGCGAGCCAATCGTGCCGGAAGGCGGCGCGGAAGAGACCGTGCGCATAGTAGCACTCGACAAAAGCTTCCACATCGCGTGCTACGCCTGCGAGGACTGTGCCGCCTCGCTTTGCTCGCGCGAGCAAGGCCGCGGCTGCTACCCCTTGGACGGGCACCTTTACTGCAAGCAGTGCAACGCGAGGCGCATACAGGATCTGTCCCGAAATATTAATTAAGAATACTTAATTATCGATCCCGGGCACACACCTCTAACTTTTCGGAGTTATATGCGTTTTAATTAATTAAATATCACTTGCTTTAACGGTGAAGGAAAACATCGTGACGAAACCTGCATGCCTGAGTTCTCCATAATGTTCTCGAAGGTGTGTGAAGTCTACCAATCCGCACTTGGCCAGCGTGGTAGACTATGGCCAAACCCCTTCTCACTCTGAGAGGAGACCCGTGCTCTGTAGTGAGCCGGCGATGGGTTGATCATGACGATGATACTTAATTATAGCAGCAGGCAGAAAACAGTCACAACAGGTACATCAATCTTTAGAAAGAGATGTCGGCTTCATAGGGTTTTGTCTCCATCACTCATACTTATGTGACGTTTTGTCGGTCTCAACGACAGAGACAACTCTACGAAATCGCTATGTCTTTCTAAAGGTTATGTACAATATTTCCTGCCGGCAGAGATAATTTATAATAAATTATCTCTGCTGCCGGGTACTGTATGTGATAATATGATTGATGGCTAAATACTGAAATTTCTTTCAAAATAAAGGGTTGAACAGACAAGGTGTGAAAGGACAGCAGATCGTAGGGTGGCGTGCAGGGTCTAGAGACACAAAGGCACTGCATTTGCGTTGTGTGAAACAAAACATTTACGAACCAATGCACGGGCGCATAGATACCTTCGTTTATAAGAAGTTTACACTCATGTGTTAAGTTATAAGTTTTATAAAATTTAGATATTGTATAAAACGTACAACTTAACACTTGTGTATACTCACTTGCTTGTGTGTGTGTGTGTGTGTGTAGTTTGATACCTAATGAATAGTATTTTCAGTATTTAGCCTTAAACCCCAAATATTCAAATATACTATATCAAAATAATAATTAATTAATCACACTGCCATTTACTTATATTAAAAACTAGATAATGCCCGCGACTTCGTCGTCTTCGTCGTTTAAATAGTTGTAATGTATAAAAAATCTCAAAAAGCTTGTTAGAACATAGGACACTCGAACACTGCCACTGCATACTAAAATGTTCAATTTTCATTAAGTCTATACATAAATAAATACTTATTTATATATAAAAAATAAAATAAAAATATTTAGTGTGGTTTAAGGCCTACACAGACGAGGGTCAGACCTCTGGGTACTTTTTGCCCCTCAAAATAGATCACTTACTACTGCATCGAATAATGCACACGAGGGACTAAAAGTCATCATCATCATCAACCGATAGACGTCCACTGCTGGACATAGGTCTCTTGTAGGGACTTCCACACGCCACGGTCTTGCGCTGCCTGAATCCAGCGCCTCCCTGCGACTCGTCTGATGTCGTCCGTCCACCTAGTGGGGGGTCTTCCAACGCTGGGTCTTCCGGTGCGAGGTCGCCATTCCAGCACCTTGGGACCCCAACGTTTATCGGTTTTACGAACTATGTGCCCTGCCCATTGCCACTTCAGCTTCGCAACCCGTTGAGCTATGTCGGTTACTACTAGTTCTCCTACGGATCTCCTCAATTCTGATTTGATCAGGTAGTCGCGTACATCGTCGCTAACTATGGGCCTCATAAGAAAGCTCAGAGTCACTCAGCGGGCGATGGAGAGAGCTATGCTTGGAATAAAAGTACCACGTACAAAAAGCCCCCCGAATAGCCGATGACTTCGACAGACTGGACTGCACAAAAAGAAGCAGAAGTCCTCCAAAAAAATTGAACTAACATACTAACATTCCAAAAACTCGCAACGCACACAGCGGATTTTAGTCCGCGCTAAGCGCTCGAGTTTTTTCGCTTCTGGCGAACAAAAACATACCGTGTGCGTTGTGTCCGTGGCAAGCTCTCGGCGGATGTTTTACTTTTATCTATACTTCGGGGACTTTTGTCCTCCGTAGACAAAAGTCGCTCGTCTGTGAAGACCCTTGGCATTAAACTGGTATGTTTAAATCACACCTAAAATTAGTGTTTTAATTTATTCTAGTTACATTCCTAATCGCATTTTCAGTTCAGTGCTATTACAAGGCTGTGTGTATTAATCATTTTCTAGTTTAAAATAGTTTCCTCCAGTATTAAATAATTCAAAGCTGTTTGAAATATTGTGATTTTTAATTTTAGTTTTTTACGTTAAGGAATACCTACTTTATATTATAATAAGTACTTTTGTATTTTTTACTCCCTTAATTGTAGAAATGGTGCCATGTTTTTATGTATATAATAGTGAAATTAGGTTATGTATTAATTAGTATTTTTTTTTTGTAATTTGGTATGTATGTACTTAAAGTATGATAGGTATATTTTATATGGTTTACATGTTATTTGGCTTTAAAATCAGGCCATTTTATAAATTTTTTTATTGAAATGCAGTTTTTTGAAATTATATTATGATCTACATAATATTTTGAATGAAAGAAAAGTTCGAGTACCAAGAAAGAGTATTCCATATAATTAAAATGTTTCTTTTGATGACTATAGAAAGTCCCTACCTTGGCACTCATACTGAATACTGTTATTTTTATATGTGACGTTATTATTTTTACATAAGCTTCTTGAATGCTCTGATGTTCTTGTTTGCGCAAGTACAATAAAGACTTTTGTCTTTTGACATGAAATTTGACACAAAGTTAAAATGGCGCGTGAGGAGTTACTTTTTATGCATGCATGTAGGGAACGTTATTCTAGCGCAGCGTCACTGATGCGTCACGGGCGTCAAGTGTCGCTCTGCTCGAACGACGTTCCCTACATTTGTATAGTAAAAATACCCACATGAATCGGACGTTCTGTGGCGGCGCCACTGACGCAGTACCCTCGACTCGCGGAACTTGAAGTTAGATTGTTTGATTTTTTTTGTAGATTTATTCGTTTACTTCGTTTTACGCTTATACATTTATGTTCTTTAGTAATTAGTACCTACTGAGTTATGTGACAGTAGATCACAATTCACAAGTAATGAGATTATGCCAGTTTAGTTTATTACTAATAAATAAATGTTGATTGATGTATGAGTGTATTATACAATAATGAATGTAAATAAAGAAAATAAATTACAGTTGTTTTCTTTTATTTCTTTAAAGTAATATTTCTCAGTCTTATTATTTATTAAACTTTAACTTTGCTCAGACTTTAATAAGGGCCAGCGCAGACAAGGATTTTTAGGGTTCCGTACCTCAAAAAGTAAAAAGGAACCCTTATAGGATCACTTTGTTGTCTGTCTGTCAAGAAAACCTATAGGGTACATCCCGTTGACCTAGAATCATGAATTTGGTAGGAAGTAGGTCTTATAGCACAATAATTATTAGTAAAGAAAAAATCCGAAAACTGCGTGGTTACATCACAAAAAATTGTTTATGAATTATTTTCCTATAATTTATAAAATTAAAATGTTTATAAATTACTTAGGTACCTATAGTATTTTCAAAGTAAGAAAACTGAAAAAAAAAACATTTTCATAATGCAACGAACTTTCATTATATTGCTTACTCAGTAAAGCTGAAACGGGGTAGGTTGGTATTGGCACCGATTCCTTTGTCTTACTCTAAACTAAATTTAGAGTATCTGCATACTTTTCTTTTTAACAATGCTAAAAAAGGAACGGAACATGACTTTCACATTTAAAGACTCTAAATTTTAGTGCACAATACAAATTTAAACAGTAGGTTCGCGACTGCGTGCTAAAATCACGGGTTTTACCATCTAAAAATTAAATTTAGAAATGTCAAACTGCTTCTGTCCTTTTCATATTACAATAGTAAGAAGAAGGTGCGAATACTCTAAAATTAGGTTGTGCTTAGAATCGGTGCCTTAATAAAAATAAAATTTCCTATGAGCCACTTAATATTGTAATGACTAAAGTAGGTACGCAACCATAGACCACAGTTCGTCACGTTCGAAATTCGAATTTCAACTCGTACTTTGCACGCTAGCGAACAAATTTACCACTTTCCACGCAGATTTCAAAGGGCAAAGAAATCTTTTTCGAGCGAGTGAGGAGAAAAGTGTATTGTTTAAATAAAACAAAAACATAACTCATCAATTTTTTATTTCTTATTCTGCATACTAACATATACAACACATTCGTATATCAAGCGTACGACTCAATCGTCACATTATACCTAAACTAATATTACAAACCCAGAAAACTTTGGCTCCTTTAAATCCAAAAACATTAAAGTATAAACTTCATCTAATTCCTTATACTCTTTACAAATATATAAAACAAAATGCTATTTCTCAACGCTTGTTGGGGAAAAGTAGAAATATTCTATTGAATGTAGCAAGTTTATCAACAATAGTTTTGTCTTTGAATTTGATAATTCTAATTTATACAAAATGGCGCAAACTGGAAAATAGCAAAAGAAATTGATGCCATAACAACAAAAATTCGACAACAGCGTAAGTAAACTAAGATTTAATAAAAAAATTACTTTATAAATGTGTACAGCCAAATAAATTGATAGACTAAATCATAAAAAAATAATATACAATAAAAATTGTTGCTTAACATTTTTCCTTAGGTGGGTTCTTGCAATTCACGAAGGCTAGTGAACTTTATTTGTGGTAACGTCGTTTACATGGTCATTGCGTAAGTGTGCGTGCATGTCGGACCAATCAGTCGCGAGCAAGCGCTCGCAAACGCACACATTTAGTGTACCTTACGTATACCGATACGACTTAAACACAAGCACGAGTCAGTTGCCTTCGTGAAATGCAAGAACTATACCATAAAATATAATAGACAAATCTGATTAGGTCATTTCGAAGTCGACAAAAAAACGTTTGAAACACACGCGTTCAAAGCAAAATAACTCGCTTACAAAATCCAGTGAAGAGAAATATTATGGAACTCTTATAGAGATTCAAATTATTTATAGCCAGTCTATTAGTTGCTATCCAGTGCCCTTTCTATAGTATGTACAGTCCGCTTGGCGTGTTGGGGCCCGTATCAACTACTTACACTTAACTCTATTGTGAAATATTTAAAATAACACAAAATATTTTAATACTCCGAAATGTATCGCATCTTCAGAAACATTTTTTGTAGATACTGTTAAGAGCATCTTGTGTTAAGGCGATATGCGTCCCAAAAGACACATCTCGGATGTTCAAAGAATCAAGTTTTGGCGTCAAAAACCACAAATTTGTTTATTTATTTTTTAATATTATAAAAATTAAAGATATTTTTAGTGAATTACGAGAGCCAAAACACGATTGGCACAATTTGGCTCGATACAAAAAAAAATCGCGAAGTTTCCCCGAACTACGCATTTTTTAAACGACTATTAGGAGAAAAACCAGTTTTATTCGATTGATATAAAAACAATTCCAATAAAAATTTCGTATTTACTTTCAACGTTTAATACACTAAGGGATTACGGTATTATTTTATGGTAACAGAGCACATAGAATTTTAAATATAAATATTTATAAAAAGCGTGCAACAAAATTGCGCTCGGGCGCGCCAGATTTTTTCATACATTTCGCCTTAAGAGTGCTCTCCATGGTTGCTGCAAGTCGAGCGTGAGCGCATGCTGTTCCGATCCTTTATCGGCGCGACATACTCAATCAAATCAACGTTTGGTATCACAGTATTATTTTGTAAACTAATCAATATTTTTAAACAATTTTATTTTTAGGTTCGATTCCTGCCGGTTACGCAATTTTTGATATGTATTTAAAATTATTTAGTAATTTCCTTTAAATGTAGGTAAAACACTAAAAAATTATAGAAAAACCCAACACATTTGAAATTATTGTTAACTAAAGTTTATGCACTCTTGTTATTTTTCTGTCAAACTGTAACAAATTATGTATTGACAGTGTACCATGGTTTCAATTTGAAATGTTTTGGTTAGTTTCTGAAAATGCGATGTATTTTAAATAATAATATATTTAATATAGAAATGAAAGGCACCCTTTAATCATGCTACGTTATCAATAGTTAATATTATACAATATTTTACATGAACGAATGGCATAGTAATATTACAGTATAATATTGTGAATCAAGAACAAAAAAGTAGGTTCAGTTGTTTTTCCTTTTTAAATGACCTTGTGTAATTATAAACTAATTATTTGTAATTTTTCCGGGATAAAAGGATTTTTCTTAATTTTTAAAGTTCCGTACCTCAAAAGAAAAAACGGAACCCTTATAGAATCACTTTGTTGTCTGTCTGTCGGTCTGTCAAGAAACCTACAGGGCACTTCCCGTTGACCTAGAATTATGAAATTTGGCAAATAGGTAGGTCTTATAGCTGACATTCGGGGAAAAATCTGAAACCCGTGAATTTGTGGTTACATCACACAAAAAAAAAATTGTGGTCATAAACTAATAGTTAGAATTAGTTAGAAAGTAAGATAACTATATCAAGTGGGGTATCATATGAAAGGGCTTTGTCTGTACATTTTAAAACAGATTTTTATTTATTTTTATGTATCATAGTTTTTGAATTATCGTGTAAAATGTCGAAAACATACGACTGTAGTACGGAACCCTCGTTGTTGCCTGACTCGCACTTGGCCGGTTTTGCAAGGAAGCGTACATGTACGTGGCACAATTTGAAACATCTCCTCTAATTCATTAAAAGTAGTCAACATAGACAAAATTCTAAGCCAGGAGTTTGATTAAGAGTTATTTGAACTGCAAGGAATGTAAGGGTTAGCCTACACTTATAAGTAAAAGGGATGTACTTATAATAATATTTTTACATTATAGCCCGAGACCTTGTGAATAGTTTTGAGAGGCAATTGATAAAAGTTTAAAGTTTCTAAATAACCTTGTGTGCGTATAGCAACCTAAGGAGGCTCCCACCCACGTCCGATAATATAATCAGTGACAGATTTTTTGACGGTAAAAAATGAAACACACATCCAACAAAAAAGATGGGTCCCACAAAAAAACCTATGATAAAAGACAGCGAAATATCGGCCCGATTATTAAACCTACAAAAAGTCTGACGTGCCTAAATTTGCAAGATATTGCAAGATTCGCAAATGATTAACGACTTGTGAATTTTGAACTCATTAAAATTTCACTAGTTGCTGTTTTTTTTTAAATATTGTGTACAAAACTAGGTGAAATTCTTAGTTACTTAACAGTTAAGTAATTAATAAAAAAACCGGAAAGTCAATCGATATCGATTTATCTAAAAAAGTTCGCCAAATGTTTATGACGTCACATCTATGTATTTCATACAAGCTCCCGTACTAAGTAAGCATTTTGACGTTTGATAAAAAATTGCTGATTTGACTAGTAGGCACCATCCCTATATTAATTAATTATTATTTATCAACTACCTTCAGAACATTTTCTACCAGCTCTCGGCACATAAAGATCGAGAATTAACCAATGAACACTCATCATAATATTATACAGTATTATATTATACACGAAAGTATTATTTTACAATGCAATTTTAAACCTTATCTTAATAGTAATAAAGCTTTAGTTCAGCGATCGCTTTTAAATTTATAACAATTTACAGAGAATAAAAAAAAATCATAGCTCCGATATTCTGTGATCATTTATTTAGAAGGTATTTTGTCACAATCCATGTTATTAAAGCAAAATACTGTACAATCGAAACTGGTCATGTAAATAGTGTCTTGGCGGTGGTAGTATCATCATCATCATCATCATCATGATCAACCCATCACCAGCTCACTACAGAGCGCGGGTCTCCTCTCAGAGTGAGAAGGGTTTTGGCCATAGTCTACCACGCTGGCCATGTGCGGATTGGTAGACTTCACACACCTTTGAGAACATTATGGAGAACTCTCAGGCATGCAGGTTTCCTCACGATGTTTTCCTTCACCGTTTAAGCAAGTGATATTTAATTAATTAAAACGCACATAATTCCGAATAGTTAGAGGTGCGTGCCCGGGATCGAACCCCCGACCTCCGATTAGAAGGCGGACGTCCTAACCACTAGGCTATCAACTGCGTTTGGCGGTAGTATAGGGGGCTAGAATTCATTATTAAAGAGAACAATAAAAAAAAATGTTGTTTTATTAGTACAGTCCAAGACCCTATTAAAACTGATCATTTATTTCGATGGTATTTTGTCACAATCCATGTTATAAAAGCAAAATGTTGTACAGTTCAAACTGGGTAAGTGAGAATTAGGTTTTTAACATTCAGTTAAACTTTAATTTTCCGGGATAGCCTTTGTACAATGTAAAACAAAATTGATACATTACGACAACAATTTGGTTATTTAATATGTCTTCTAATGAAATTAGATGGAGAACAAAAATTATAGCACTCACTTAGCATGCTCTCTTCACCTAAGCATGCTCCTCCGTCTCTCAGACTTCTCAACACTGGGGTCCCACTCAGCATCGTCAGGATCGTCACCCTCAAAGATGAGAGGAGACAGCGGAGACATGGTGCTGGAGTCATCACACTCTTCATCTATCCGAGGTGGGGTGGGTTCGGGACTGCAGGGCCGAAAGCCTTCAGGCATGGTGGCCAGCATTTCTTGGTACTGGGTCTCTCGGAGCGGGAACTGCCTTGGGGAGTACGGCCTCACTGTCTGAAATAATGAATGGGTTAAGATTGTGAGTGGTTTGTTGTTAGTAAAAAAAAGTTATATGTACAAAAAATATTAGATACAAGGAAATGAAAGACAGAAGTAAATTCCGCAAATTGCTATTGCGCTGGAACCATGTCTCATTAACATCGAAATGACGTCATTTTGACGTCAGCCGAAATAAAAATGTACCATCAGCTCGCACTTCAGTCTAGTACTGACGTCACTGAAATGGCGGCCACGCGTATTAGCAATTTGCGGGACTATAAGTCCCGCAAATTGAAAGATTTTCCTAAATATGCTAAGCTAAGATCTGTAAATATAGACTGTTTATGTGTGACGGCTACACGCTACGACGTTGTCCGCTGTTTGGGTATGTAGCGACTGCGCAGCCGTGTGACGCACTGCCACGGCCATTCTGATACATCGGCGTCCCAAAGAACTAGCTTATCATAACAACTCGCCTCATGGTAGACTGGTGGCTGCGGTTGCGGTTGCGGCGACGGTTGGGGTTGCGGCGACGGTTGGGGTTGCGGCGACGGTTGGGGTTGCGGTTGCGGCGGTTCGTGTATGTTGTTCTCCGCCTCTGGGTTGACTCGCCGCGTCCTCTGTTTGCGCATGTAGCGACTGCGCTCGCGCGACTCTGCTCGCGTGTGACGCGCTGCCACGGCCACTTCTGATATGTCCTCATCCTGAAATACAACAGTCTAGTTTGTAGAGGAAGCTTAGTACGTGATCTATTGTTCCTTATCTGACTTAAAAGTAAACAAAGTGTTAAGACAGGACTTCAACAACAAAACCGTAAAAACCAAACTTAAGAATGTGTAAAAATTTGTTTACTTTTTAAAACAGCTACGGAAAAATAGATTAAAACATGTCAAGACGTTTATGATGATACTTTCTGATCAAAATTATTAAAACTAAAAACCTCATAACTAACTTTACCCGATAGCTACGCGGGCGCAGCGATTTGTTCTGTGGAGTCAACGCACCAAAACCAAATACGTATTATATGTATTTATGAGTAAAATATGTGGAAAAAAATCATTATTTATGAATGACATAAATCTTGTATATTATAATTATTATGATCTTAAATACTACTAGCTTATGCTCGCGACTTCGTCCGCGATTTCACCCCCTTAGGGGTTGCATTTTCAAAAACCCTTTCTTAGCGGATGCCTACTGCTCATGATAGCTATCTGCATGTCAAATTTAAGCCCGATACGTCCAGTAGTTTGAGCTGTTCGTTGAAAGATCGATCAGTCAGTCAGTCAGTCAGTCGGTCCGACAGTCAGTCAGTCAGTCACCTTTTCCTTTTATATATTATTTAGATTATTCATAATGTTCAGAAACAAACTCACGTCACTCTCCATAGACATTCGTGTAGATTTGGCAACACCGTTGTTTAGCGGCGTTTCTGGTATCTCCATTACACGCCATCTGCAATAGCATAATAATTAATTTTAATTAAATTATAATATTTTTATAACCATAATTCAAAATTTTCAAAAGCGATAGAAGTAAAACTTCTATGGTTTATAGGGTTCTGTACTTCAAAAGGAAAAACGGAACCCTTATAGGATCACTTTGTTGTCTTTCTGTCAAGAATCCTACAGGGTACTTCCCGTTGGCCTAGAATCATAAAATTTGGCAGATAGGTAGGTCTTATAGCAGACATTAGGGAAATCTGAAAACCGTGAATTTGTGGTTACATCACACAAAAAAAAATTAAATCATGGTCATGAACTGATAATTAATTAGTATTTTCAATTTTCGAAGTAAGATGACTATATCAAGTGGGGTATCATATGAAAGGGCTTCACCTGTGTATTCTAAAACAGATTTTTATTTATTTTTATGCATCATAGTTTTTGAATTATCGTGCAAAATGTCGAAAAAACGGAAGTAGTACGGAACCCTCGATACAGTTACTACGGTTTTTATCTTCACGACAAAGTAGAACTCAAGCTCTGTGACCCAAGATACAAATTAAAATTTTGACAATATCTTTTTTATGATCACAAAGGATGTAGGAATAGATAGATATATGAAGTGTTTACTTGGGTGTAATGATCTCCTTGTAGGTTAGTATCTCAGGTCTGGTGTTGGCGGCCACGCTCTGCGGGATCACGATGTTGTCGATGTCGTACGACTGACGACGCATCGTGCGCCACTCGGTACTACTGCGTCCGCGCCTGTCAACATCACAATGGATGATGGGCTAAAGAATGATGGGCGAAATGGGCGTAAACCCAACAGAATTGAAATGTATTTCACCAGAAAGCTTATTTATTACTAGTACTTCATTCATACAATTCAAAAAAATTGAGCAATTTTACACAAATGGAAGATTATGCAAATGAATTCAAAAAAATTGAATTTGAATGCAATTCAATCGTTGTTTACTTGTTATTTGCCAGCATTAGTTTTGCGAGTTTTTTGGTAACTATAAGTCACAAATAAATAAATTATCCTAAATCTTTCTACAGGGTGGGTATTTGCAAAAAGATATGTATCTAGCTATCATGAAACCAACCTCTCGTGTCCTGACGTAGAAGTCTCTTCTTCTCTATCCCGTTCCTTCGCGATCTTGCGCGACAGCGGCGGCCGACCTCTTTTCAATCCTGAAAACACCAGAAACATGGGGGGTCATTTAGAGATGCAAGGAATATTCAGCTACTGTTCGGTTTACTCTTCGGTTTGGTCTGGTCTGGTGGGAAGCTTCAGCCGTGGCTAGTTACCACCCCACCGGCAAAGTCGTGCCGCCAAGCGATTTAGCATTCCGGTACGATGCCGTGTAGGAAGAGATTAGGATTATGACTAAAAACCATCTATAAACCCAAATAAGCAATAAATAGTTTGATTGATTGATTGATCAGGGTATGGCCTATGGGTTTAATGAAACTGTCATACCCCTTTCCAAGTTAGCCCGCTTCCGTCTGGACTGCATCAAAACTTACCACCAGGTGAGATTGCAATCAAGAGCTATCTTGTAAATGAATAGAAAAAATCTGATCATAGACAAAACATACATTATCCAAAAATGTGCTAATTTGATTCGATTTTTCATGGCAAAGAACAAAGGATTAAATCTAGAAAAATTATTCGGTATCAATGTTCAATTCAATTGCACAGATTGTTTCACCAGTGTCACGTTTATGAAGAAGGCACAAAGGAGATTGTTCGGTGAGAGCTGTTGAATTCTGAGAATCTTCAAAATTTGCGCAGACATTTCAATAAGTTACTTTGCGGTTGAATTAATCTTTATGCGACGACGGGATGGTCTTGCGAATTCGACACTCCCTGTAGTCTGTATGCCGCTAAAATGTCTTGAGCCTTGAACTTTTAAAGATAAGTGTGGTGAGCACTCGTCATACAGGACGTGTGATGGGCGCCATACTCACCGTCATTTCGGCAGAAGTCTATGTGCTGATGTGATTGAACCTTGAACTTATCGAGTGGTGGGCACTTGTCGGACAGCATGCGTGATGGGCGCCATACTTTCCATCACTTCAGCCTGTGTCTGTGTGCGTTGATCTTAAAAGATTGGTGGGCGTAACGCGCCGTGGGCGCGTGGTGAGCGCCACACCAAGTTTTGCCGAAGCGCGACCGTAACACGAGCGCGCTTCGAACCTAAGAGACTTACTGGTGGGCATTTTTCGGACAGGTCTGGGCGTGACGGGTTGCAGTGTGGGAGTGGAGTGGTGGGCGGCGCGCGGCGTGGGCGCGTGGTGGGCGCCACGCCACGCCTTGCCGAAGCGCGAGCGGAACCACGAGCGCGACGACAGTGCTGCCGTGTGGATAGCGGGTGATACATCTAGAAACCATACAAAAAACCTCAGACCTCAGAAACTCAGACCTTGATATATATAAATTACCTACAATATCATGGTGAACATGTATTTTTTTATTAAAAAAGTGTATGTTGCTATCTTGAATTTTAAAATTGTCATCAGTATTACAAAGCGGTACGGAATCGTAAAGTAGTTCGGAATGCCTACACTACCGAGAAGAACCAGCAAGAAACTCGGCGGCGCGCGGTTGCAAAAAAATGTTTAGAATAGAATAGAATGTTTTTTTATTCATGTAAACTTTTTAAAAGTGCTTATGAATAGTCAGGTAGTTTAAATTTACCACTGGTTCGGAATGCCGTTCCTACCGAGAAGAACCAGCAAGAAACTCGGCGATTGCTCTTTTTCGGTTTAATTTTATGTACCTTTTATATCACTCAGCACAGGGTGGTAGGCAGGGTCGACCAGGGCCAGTCGTTGTGAGGGCGCGAGGGTCGAGAAGGGCGGCAAGGGTTGGGTGGCTTCCGCCCTTCCGGTACAAACGGCGCAGCTTTCAACGCGGAACTGACAGCTGCATCTGGATAGTGAACAAAAAAACGTCGTGTAACTTGTGTAGTTTCAAAATAATCCCTAATCATCAGATATCTACCTAAATATAATCACCAAAATTGTAATATGTACGAATTGTCAGTTTAAGTAACATAAAAATGCAACTCCTCAATATATCGAATTAGGTTGCCTGCACATCGGATTGAAAGAGAGGTGATGCAAAATTATGTAGGTTAGGTAGTTAAGCAATAAGTTTAAGACAATAGTATGTAAGATTTCTTTATTGTTATTGTTAGTCCATAAGCGAGAGTAGATCATAAGCCGGCTCTCAATAAACATCTTCCACCGTTGCCTCATTTAATTATTACCATACGGCCACAACATATCTCATGGCGACCCTTGCCAGTCGGTGCATGCCTAATCTAAGTGCGTGCACCGGCTGGGCACCGATCAAGAAGAAGACTACACAATTTTCTAAAGAATATCAAGATTCAAGACTCAATTAGAACAAAAAGAAGAAAATAATTCCACGTCCTGTATTAAAAATCAAGAAACACTAACATCAAGAAATAAGCCAAAAAAAAATGAATCGCTTATGAACAGAAGACATCTCAAGCTTCATTGATCGGCCCAGCATCATCGTGCGTCCAGGGTTATCCCGGCCAAAACTAGGAGGTGTCCAGGGTATTCCCGGCCCAGTTCGAGGAGTCCAGGGTTTTCCCGGCCCATTAAGATGCAGTAAAGAAGAGGCGCAGACTCCAGACCTCCGGACCTGATGACCAAAACCTGTCCTGATGACGACGGCGACTACACGGCGGTCACGAAATTGACTATTGAAATGCGTCGCTAACAGTTAAAGTAAGTGCAATTTATCTCTCGTAATGGGCAAATAGGTAGAATGTGTAGCTATTGTAATTTTTTTTCTTGGGTACCTAGTTAATTTAATTTTGTACGTAGGTTAGGTAAATATTGGTTTTTTATAATAAATAATACTTGCTCCACTATCTACTAATAAGTTCCGTTCGTGCTTTATTTATAAGATTTTATATAGTGTGTAGGATAGTTTAAAATAATAATGGATAGTCAATAAATGAATAGGTCCTTACTTTTTTCGTAAATATTCGGTGTTAAAATCGAAATATAATAATTCAGAGAATTATAACGGTGTCATCGCGTGGTCAACGACACACGCGTACCCGAACATTTTGTATTGTTATACGAGACAATGGTTTTGCTCGAGATGCAATTTGCAAATACAAGGAAATGAATATGAAATAAGGAGAATTTTTCCCCTACAGACGTTTTTCGTCTAGTTTCGCGCTAGTTTTGACGATATAAGACTATACCCGGCTTTGACAAATTAGGACTCTGCAAACCAAAGGCTTGATCACCCTTCGGCTGTAGAAGTGCTATAGGTATAAAATATACAATATTTATTTTGGATTGAGACATACTGACGTAGGAAGATGATTGTTATTTATTTATTTGGACGCGATGTTTTGCGCATATTTAGTACCTCCTCATTCAACTATATATTTGTCTAGACTCTTGATCATTATCTACCGCGCTGGTGTTAGTGAAAGACCTAGAATTTTTATGAAAAGTTGAATGTTATTTAAATACTTATTGAAAGAAATAAGTTTGATGAAGACTATAAGTGTTATGAAAAATGCTCGCAAGCATGTTATGTTAAATATTAATTAGGAGAGTACGCGCCGCGTTTGTTGATTTGTTTATTTATTTGTATTATGTGAAGAAGTAACTTGAAAGGAAGATGAAGACTAGGAGAGATTTATTATGACTGTCCAGGAAATATGAATACCTGAGATGTTTACTTAATAATAAGTATTATTATGGGTTATAGAATAGAAACCCTATATTTACCGTCTTACGACGATGCTACGACAGCTGTATACTGATGATGAGGACGATTTGATAGGTCAAAGAATCTTTTGAGACAACTAAGTCGATTAGTGCAATCGATATCTCAGCTTATACATATCTAATACCTATGATGCTATTTTGAGATTATTTTATTACCTATGATGAGATTTTTCGAAACTTTTGTAAAAGTTAAATCCTTGACTGCACTTAATAGATTACGATTTTTCTAGTTATAAGTAAGGTTGAAAGTATGCCCATACGAAGAAAGAGATAAGATAAATTGCACTTGAGCACAGGAAGTAACGATAAAAAAAAAATGTTTCCTTACATAATTTTAATTTTATTTAGCATTAGATTTTATTTTTGTGATTGTCATCATCTTTTCTTCTAATTCGATGTAGCGTCTAACATTTTTTTTCTTTTAAGGGGAGGGGTAACCGCATACATTTTCAGGGGAGTTGTAATATGTACGAATTGTCAGTTTAAGTAACATAAAAATGCAACTCCTCAATATATCGAATTAGGTTGCCTGCACATCGGATTGAAAGAGAGGTGATGCAAAATTATGTAGGTTAGGTAGTTAAGCAATACGATTAAGACAATAGTATGTAAGATTTCTTTATTGTTATTGTTAGTCCATAAGCGAGAGTAGATCATAAGCCGGCTCTCAATAAACATCTTCCACCGTTGCCTCATTTAATTATTACCATACGGCCACAACATATCTCAAAATAAGGCATCAGCCTTTAGAATGACATTTCGGCTTTGTAGAGCGTTGTCTCTGTCACTCATGCCTAACTATACCTATATGGTGTTTTGTCGGTCTCAACGACAAGACAATGCTCTACAAATCCGCTATCTCCTTCTAAAGGTCGATGTACATTATTTTCTGCCGCGTACTGTACACAAACTATACCGTCTAAAACAAAACACGCCACACATGAGTGCAGAGCGTGTTTGCACGTGCGTACCTAACTAGAAGATTGTTTAATTAAGGGTCACTTTTGTCATTTGCAAGAAAATAGTAATTAGAACGCTGGGCTGAAAAAATATGTTAATTTTTAAATGTACAAATCACTGAAATCGTGCGCGTATGTCGAGCTGATGGAGCTTCTAACGGTCTCAGTGCAGATATCTGCCCAGATTGAAGATAAAGATTATGCAGTACATTATGAGATGTGCTCACTTGACATCGGCAGGCTTGGCAGCCTTGTTGGTGGCAATGTGCAGGTTGTGCATCTGCAGCAGCTTGCGTTTGTTGAAGACGTCCCTTCGCAGCGGCCGCACGCGAGCGCAGGTACACGAGTCTGTCGGCTCCTCGGCCGAGTCGCCGGGCAGACTGCCCGAGTAGCCCACTGGCTCGCCTTCTAACTGGACCGGGCCTTTGGCTTCGCGGACCTGAAATAAGTACAAATTATAGACATACAAAAAGTCAAAGTAAAAAAAGTTTATTCAAAAAAGGTCATAAATTACACTTTTTGATAAGTAGTCGGTTGTTGCATTTGTAAGATGATGATAAAGTGGTGATAATTTTTACGCGAACTTAAAACTAAAGCTACGAGGGTTTCAAACGCGCCCAGGTCTGAGAAGAGCCCACAACAAACTCAGCCTTGCATCATTATTCTTTACACAGAAAAGCGCAACATAACGCTTACTTAAATTGAATGTACACCAATGAATTACAGACCCTCGTAACTCGTCACTACAGAGACTCATGCTATGTCGCCTATGTACAGTACGCGGCTAAAAATAATGTACTTCGACCTTTAGAAAGAGATTTTGTAAAGTAGGTATTGTCTCTGTCATTGGGACCGACAAAACGTCACATAGGTATGAGTGACAGAGACAATGCTCTGCAAAGCCTACACGCCAAATCTCATTCTAAAGGTCGATGTACATTATTTTGTGCCACATACTGTACCACTTTTATATTCGCTTGCGCAGAAAACAGCAACCTAACACCGACTACTACGTACTAGAAAGAGAACCTAAAAAAATAACATTTTTCGAACGACCTTGATCCAAGAAAATAATGTGCAAACATTAAAAATAAGTCTGCTAAATAAATAAAGTATTTCAGTATTGTAACTTTTGGTAATTTTATAATAGCCGATTTCGTCACAGACGCCCAAGCGGCTTTCGAATACTAGTCTGATTACGATTACAAACGATAACGCGTGTAGAACCCAAACATACAGTATCTTATCTAACCAAGAAGTAGGGTTATTTTAACTTTAGTATATCAATCAGTAAATCAATAACTTTTAAGGTAACTTTCGTAGATTTTTTATCAACATTTACGTGGGTGAAGTAAAAGCTACTTTATCCATGGGGAGAAGATGGTGTAGGGCTGTCTCTGTTACGTAATTCCATACAAATGACAAAGAAAACAAACTCAGTGGGTGTTAACCATTTGGAGTGGCCAACCAATCACAAACGAACCTATGTTTTCAGTCCTACTCAATTAGAGAACTCTAATAAAAAATATTCGAAATTCAATTTGAAAATAATGTTTTGTTTGTGATTGGTTGGTGACTCAAAATGGTTAAATTCAATTTGAAAATAAAGTTTGTTTGTGATTGGTTGGTGCATCAAAATGGTTAACGCCCACCGAGTTTTTTATCCATCTTATTTGAATAGGATTATGTAACAGAGAGAACCCTACACTAACTTCTCTATAGTATAATATGTATTAAGCCCTATGCTGCAAAATGTGTTAACAAGGTGAAATACAAATTATGTGCATTCATTTTGGTTGTGTCAAACATTGCCCTTGAAATAAGGCCACTGTACATATTGAATAAATAAAACAGGTCATAACTCACGACTAGTTCATTCATTCATGTTATCATATATGGAACAATTTAGTAAAAAGTCGGTCACGCTCCCTTGAAGTTTTTATCCACTACCAAAATCGCCTAACGCGCGTTCACACAAACATGATTGTAGGACCAACATTGTATGTGCTTGCGTGAACACTTTAGAATACTGTTTCCACCAAATCTGTATTTAATATGTTTTATCTGTATTTAATTTTGTTACTTAGTTGTAGGAAATATAGGATAACTTGTCACTGCCTAAGCATTCTGTGTTTACTTATAATTAATTAGCTTATCATTTTACGAAAGTATTTTGTAAAAATAAAATTGTTATTTATATGCCTAAATATTATAAGCTGTTGGTAAAACCAATAAAGTAAATAAAAATAAAATATATCGGATCTCATAAAAATCAGTTCCCGCTAAGAATCGGATATGTACTGTGAACGGGCGCTCAGGCGCTCCACCCACGTTAGATCGGCGGGGTGAATCCATAAAACGTTGCAGTTGAAATGCGACAGTTCATTTGCTGTCTCTCTTCTTCTTATTTTGCTTTGTGGCTATTGCTGTCTCTCTCCAGCCGCTGTTTTGACAGCAATGATCGCGAGATTTACGCCTGTCGCGAGATACGTAATCACCCCGCCCCGATCTATGGTCTTGCGAGATCTCAGCTAGGTTCTAAAATTGCGCAAAATTGCAGTACAATAGAAACTCGATTATCCGGCCCTCGGTTATACGGATTCGCGATTATCCGGACTACCAACCGAAAATTGTTCGGCCAAGTGCGAGTCAGACTCGCGCACCGAGGGTTCCATACTTGGGTATTTTTTCTGTCATTTTGTACGATAAATCAAAAACTATTATGCATAAAAATAAATAAAAATCTGTTTTAGAATGTACAGGCGAAGTCCTTTCATATGATATCCCAATTCCCACTTGGTATAGTTATCTTACTTTGAAAATTGAAGATACTATTATAATGAACTCCATAAAACCCGCTTTTCGTCATACATTCGATTATCCAGATCCCTAACGACAACAATTAGTCCGGTCAATCGAGTTTCCACTGTATCTACAATGCACCTTGTCTCTGCTAGTGTGTGTCCCACCTAAGAAAGGATTTTTAGCATTACCACCTGGTGAATCAGATTGGTATATAAATACCTGTCTGTGGAGATCATTGTGTTGTCGTATCTTGTACTCTAACTCTTGAACTTGCACCTGCAGCCAGCACCAGCGCGACGCGATGGACGCGCGATTCTTCTGCCACGTCCATAGCGCGCGTTTCTCTCTGGAAAAAATTATTTATAAATAAAAATAAGATGTAATAAAAATTTGCCTTTATTCTTTGATCTTACTTGTATACTACTATATAACTGTTATGTATACAGTAGGGATAGCGAAGAGTTTAAGTTTGTGTTGTAAGAGAGAAGAGAAGAAGGATTCTCCAAATTTCAACTTCCCTTGGAAAGGTGTTACTGATGTGTTATTGAAAATACTAATTAAAAGAAAAGGTTTTTCCCATATTAATTTTGTTAATTATTTCTATTAGAAACACAATAAACAAGCATTTATAAGATGGATTCTAACAATACTTATTATATCACTAGTTATGTACCAACATAATTAAATACATGGTAACTTTAATAAGTGATATTAAACTACATATAGAATATCTACTAAGACATGCAACTAACTAACTAACTAGTTGCAATAATTGAAGCTTTATTACAAGAACAGTATTTATTACAGCTATCCAGCCTGGCGTTAAACCAGAAACTTCTAGTCTGTTTTCAGCATTCAAAATGTTCTGTCATCATCATCATCTCAAGTCATCGCTGGCCTACTATTGTCTCCTCTCAGAATGAGAAGCTTTAGTCCATAGTCCACCACGCTGGCCAAGTGCAGATTGGCAGATATCACACCTTTGAGAACATTATGGAGAACTCTCAGGCATGCAGGTTTCCTCACGTTTTCCTTGATTGTTGAAGCAATTGATATTTAATTGCATAAAATGCGCATATTAAAAGAGCCATAATATTCTTTTAATTAGTCAACTTTAAAACTACTTAAGTAAAGAAAACAGTTGGCTTTGAGTTTATTGATTTTACTCTTACCTTTCTGAAGTTCTTGATTGTATTGCACAATAACCAAGAGGTATCGCTTATCAATATTAATCCAAATACCAACTAACGTAACATAGCCAGGCTATTTATAGCAAGCATAAAATATTACAGAACTAGCTGAAGCCGGCGACTTTGTCCACGTGGAATTACTTTTTTCCAAAATCCCGTGGGAACTCTTTGATTTTCCGGGATAAAAAGTAGTCTATGTCACTCTCCAGGTCTTTATCTATACCCATGCCAAAACCCGTCAATCCGTTGCACCGTGATTGGAGGACAAACCAACAAACAAACACACTTTCGCATTTATAATAAGGGTACAGATTACATCAAAACCCATTACTATGTTGTATTTAAAAATAGATAAAATTTAACACATAATAACATGGATCTTAGATTAAGAATTGATTACAGGTGTAATTATTTTGAATTTATGTAAAATTTCTGGGAAATCACTTAATGACTCCTGTGATTTCAGGAGGTTCCAGGTTATTTTTAATAGACTAAACAGCTTTCGCTGATGCGTCTATATCAGAAGTGCTTTGAGTTTTCCAAATGTTTGTCCAATCTATTCTTGAACTGGAACTCTGTTGGTCAGAAAGTGTTTTATATATTTAGATAACTCAGCTAATACGTACAAAACACTGTTTTGAGTATATGTATCATCCTGACAATCATTATATCAAGTTATTTAACTATGTTTGTCTGTTTGTGATCTCCAGGCAATGTTGCATCATCTTTTATGTAAATGGTAACATGTTAGCACATGTTGTATTAGGTACTGTACTGACTTACATCTCCACATTATGTACCAGTGTGCTGAAGTCAGTAGCAATAACTTCAATCCTAATGATTTATTATTTGACTAGTTTATTCTCGCGACTTCGTCCGCGTGGACTACACAAATTTCAAACCCCTATTTGACCCCCTTAGGGGTTGAATGCCATAATAGCTATCTGCATGCCATGAAGAAGTCGCGAGCATAAGCTAGAGCTAAGATATTCCAAGCCATAAACTCATCACTACCTAAATTATAAATGCAAAAGTGTGTTTGTCTGTTAGTTTATTGGTTCATCCTTCTATCACGTTGCAACAGAGCAACATATCAATATGGGTTTTTGCATAGTTATAGTTAGACCTGGAGAGTTAGTTACATAGGCTACTTTTTATCTCGGAAAATCCAAGAGTTCCCGCAGGATTTTTCAAAACTAAATAAGTGCATCAGCTAGTACATTCTATTTTCATGCATCATGGGATCGGAAACCAAATAAAAAGAGATAGTTTTCATGTCAAGCATTTTTAAATAAATACTTTTTGGTCCCACAAACTCTTAGCATAGTCAATTCTGAATGGAAACAACATTCAAGGGATCATTTCAGAACCCCTCTTTTCAAATAAAACCTGTTTGTATTCATCCAACCTTTGTTAGTACAGAACATATACAGTGGAAATAAAATTTAAGAGAATTTCACTAGTATAATAATTATAGCTTGAATATTGCAATAGCTGAATTCCAAGATGAAATGACGATAATGAAGCTTTGTAAAACAATTAACTAAGTTTACGTAAACTTAAGTATTAACCAGATTAATAATTATTATTATTACATTGTTTAAAAAGGTTAACTCACATTGGCATGGGCTGCTGGTGGACATTGTTGTAGGTAACTGCCTCATCATTGCTCTCCGCCCCTGATGAAGAGGCAGTAGCATCAGAGTCCAGCTGGTTTTTCACTACAGAGAGGTGAGATCGCAGGGCCCCAGCAGAATCGTCTAACCCAGCCAGAGTGCCAGAAGATATGCCAATAGATGCAGATCTTGACGCATCACCCTTTGATGTCCCAGCTTTATAGTACTGAGGACCGACCACCGTGCGAGATGCAGCACTGGCCTGAAGAGCGGCAGTCGTCTCTATTCTCTTTAATAAGGCTTTTAACCCCATAGGCCTTCCTGCACCATCTTTCCTAGCACCGCGAGTGCTTTTCTCAAAAGTCTGAGCTACTTCTTCAGATATTCGCTTCCCAATCGCCCGCCCTTGCAATATTCGCAACCGCCGCAACAGAAACGCGGAACGGCGCTCCAAACGAGCTTGTAATAATCTAATTTTGTCTTCAGCTGCATCGCCTTCCGAGTCAGCTGTATCGGTTAAGTCAAATCCGCTCAAAGGGAATATAGCTTCCGGGTCACCTGTGGAGAGGTTATCGCCTCCACTCTCTAGGGTTTTGATGGCTTGGAACAGGTCGGCTTGCACGAGGTCGCTGTTGCCTAGATCCACCAGGATCTGTTCCATTTCCTGGGAGTCCTTGGCCAGGCTGGGGTGGGTCTGCAGCCCCATATCGTCTTCGTCCATGGGCGCGCGGTTATCGACGGACGCGAGCGCCCGTCTGCGGAGGGGAAGCTCGTCAAGCTCTGCGGCCGGCTCGAGGCGCGAGAACTGAGGCAGCACAGAGAGCGCCGGGGCCATGACACGAGCGCCGCCCGCCGCAGACGCCGGCGCGAGACGCGTCAGGGCGGGCTGCCCACCTCACTCATCGCGACCTTATGTAACGACACGGCACTATTTCACAACACTACACGAGTTCTGCACTGCACTGGGGAGTCATTTACGGTCATTCTCCGCTTCAGTCCCCCGCCGGTTCACGGAAGGCGAAAGGCGACGACGGAATGCGTCCGGCGCGCTTCTGTAAAACAACGGTTAACACCGATTACTAGCCGGTCTTTGTTTATACCTATGTAACATTGCCGTCCCTGGCTGCACATTAACTATAAACATTCGAAATTCTTTCCCTGAATGCACTATATTCGAAATTTGACCCACGTGATTACGAAGAGTTCGCAAGCGGTCGCAGTTGCTTGTTTCTCTACGATATGGAACAGGAAATGATACACTTCTCAAACACTATCATAGATCCAATAACACAATGTTTAAGCAGCGCGCTCTACTCTAGCACGATAAATGAGCAAAACAATGATAAACCAGGATTTTCGATAGTAATGGCGGACGAAGGCCTAAAAACACTGTTCAAATGAGTAGGAATTCAATTCTTGTGACGAAACGTAGCGAAAGACCACACCAAACGCTACAAACACCGAGCGACTTCTGAATGTTAAAAAGAGATAGCAAGCAATGCATGTCCCTGATTAGTACTTGCGCGGTAAAGTCAAATACGCAATAGTAGAAACAACTTATTAATTTTTTGAAACTTAAGTGAAAATAAATAATAAAGCAATAATAATCTTACAATTTATTAGTTAAATATTCGAAAGCAACAAAATAGATGTCAAACAAAACTATTAAAAGTTTATGATCGCTTTTTTGCATTGCCACGCTTTATATTTCTAACAATAGACCGACCATATTATAGTGAGTAGGCGAAATCATGACGAAATAAGTTTAAATGTTTTCAGGCAATTCACACATTTGTATTCGAAATAAATAAATAACGAATGAATATTAAATTGTAAAACGTAACCAACCAAGCGCAATATTTTGTATTGTTGACATTAAAAGTAGCGTTTCGATTTTCGGACATAGTTATGTTTCCGGAAAATTCGTGGGCATTTAAAGAGATACCTACAAACTCAACAAGCCAATATTTTTACATAAGATTTTTAATGAATGATTAATTGTTATATTAAAATGTTTAGATAAGAACAACATTCATTTTATAAGCTATTGCTATATAAATAAGTGTGATTATTTCAAAATATCTTAAGCCTACTTCGTAAACGCACCAAGCATTGAGTTTCGTTTTACGCATTCACTGCTATTCACAAAATGTTATTCTTTGAAATGTCAAATCTCAATGCAAATTTCAATTTAAAATTGTGAGACGGCAAACCATAAAAGATTTCTATTAATTTTAAATAAAAATAAAAGATTACTTTGCCTAATATACTTACTCACACTGACACATTTGAAAATAAATGTGTGTTTATAAGTGTGTAACCTCTATCTCTATGAACCTCACACTTCAAATTTTAAAATTCCGTAATAATTTGATAATCAGGGTACAAAGTAGATAGGTAGGGTATCAGTTAAATAAACCTCTAATTACTTCAGATGATTACCTGAATAACAGCTGTACCTACTTATTTTCTGTAAGAACCTAAGAAACTCAATTTTATTTTTAATGATTTACTTAATACTTATTAGATACCTACCTATATAAATCTCATATCAGCAAACTTTATTGCTAGACTTAGTAACACATTTATCCCAAAGCTTAGGTAGGTACCTACCTACCTAATTAAACCCATTGTCTTTTGCTTGTTTAAACAAAATGGTTACTATTCTTTAATTAAAGTTTACAATTAATTTTGCCCTAAAAATGCTACCTACATTTCTTTTGATTTAGGTACTTATATTTTGCTGTATTGGATTTTTGTTTAGTTTTTAATAAGTTACCTACAATACCTACCTATATAGCTAGGTACCTATGCATGAGAAATATATCTTGCATGAGAGTTCAAAGAACTTATAAAATATATTAAAGGTGTAAATAAGTACATAACTAAGTAGAAAATAGATAATATTCTTACCTTTAATGTAAAAGACATTTTAGATGCTTCTTGTTCTAACAATCTCTTATTTACTGCAAATGTGTGACCTCCTTGCATTTTGGGCTTCATTATGTAGCTAAAATTGATAAAATATAATAAAATGGACAGTATTCCTAGAATAAAATATACTTATTGTGTTAAAAAGTGCTACATTACTATTGGGATGACAGTTATCTGACATAGAACTTGCTATTGGAAAGGAATGTCAATTTTACCTGTGCCCAAAAGTACTAATTCATTACTTTCTATATGATCCATGCCTGTGCCATAAAAAGTTGAAAGGAAAAGAATATTAATTTTAAGAATAGATTAATAATAGAAATAGGAAAATTAGGATAGGAAATAGGAACAAGGTAGCTCTAAGTAAGAACTGCTAAGTAGGAAGTTCTTAAATGTTTGTAGCTGGTATGTATATTAAGTACCTACCTACCAAATGAACCAAGTAGGTAGGAACAGGTATACCCACAATTTTGTTTTTTGTACCTACCTATGACTTTTAAATAACTTTATATTTTACCACCTAGATCAGATTTCGGAATTTGATTTACAGGTTTATGTTCCCAAAATAATATACCTACAATTTCAGTCTAGCATGTAGGTTTCTTATGTAATACAAATAAAAAAGCCCTCGTTCATAGTGCACTTATGGTTCCCTACTTTGTTGTAGTTTAATTTCATTTTTCTTATTGTACAGAATCTCCCTGTATAAATAATAAAAAACTACTATAAGGAATACAGAATTTTAAGGTTTTCTTACAAGAGTGTAAAAAAATCGCGCTCGCTTCGCTCGCGTTTATTGCTGTCTATTGTGCTAATTGTTCCATAGATACTTTAAATGGAATGACAAAAATATTTTGATCTAAATTACTTACCTACTTATATTAAGAAGATGTAAAAATTATGTGAAAAAATAGTAGGGTTCAACCAGAACCAAAACAAATACATATATGCTTTCTCACAAATACTTATGTAAGAAATTATATTTTTTAAAAGAAAGTTAGCCTAAACCAATTGCTAATTATACCTAGTTACTTAGGTATATCTGATTTACAATAAATACTAAATTGGGACATTTAATAAATAATTATGTAGGGTGTCATCATCATCATCATGATCAACCCATCAACAACAATAACAGAACATACCTAGGTACTATAGTTAAAACTATAACAATTTGAGAGAATCACTAACAAATTCATAATACACGTTCATTGACTTTTTTAAAAAGTCAAATGCCAAATGTTTTATTCAAAATAGGAAATAAATTACACTTTTTGATGGTCGATTGTTGCATTTGTAAGATGATGATATAGTGGTAATAATTTTTCGCGAACTCAAAACTAAAGCTACGAGGGTTCCAAACGCGCCCAGCCCAGGGTCTGAGAAGAGTTCACAACAAACTCAGCCGGGTATTCTTTAAGAACTTGAGTGGTACCTACTTCAAATTCTTGAGTACATAATATAGTAGTGATAAGATTGAACTGTAAAGGATAATCCCACTATTAGGTGTTAATCTAAATATATAAAAGGTAAAGGTGACTGACTGACTGACTGACTGATCTATCAACGTACAGCGCAAACTACTGGCCGGATCGGGTTGAAATTCGGCATGCAGATAGCTATTATGACGTAGGCATCCGCTAAGAAAGGATTTTTGAAAATTCAACCCCTAAGGGGTTGAAATAGGGGTTTGAAATTTGTGTGGTCCACGCGGACGAAGTCGCGAGCACAAGCTAGTATGCAATAAAATAACTAGGTAGTAAAATGTTTGATAAATAATATGATGGTGTGGAATTTGCAATAAAATATTATTATATTTAATAAATTAGAATTTACATATTTTTGATAGGTAGGCACCTAAATATTGGTTGGTACAGTAACTGTATCTACCTATTCAATAGGTAAGCATTAAAGTGATTAACTAACATCAATAAAACTCCAACAACTTATCAAATAAACATTAATAAGTACACTTGCAGTAACAAATAAGTTTCCTAATTTTATCTAGGTACCTAGGATATATTCAATTTTATTGCAGAATGTAGAGCTTATAACGTTTTATTCAACTTTAAGCATATCACATAGTGCACATAGCAAAATGCGATACCTCTATAATTTATAAAAAGGGATTTACAGTAGTTTAATACATAACATAATTACCTATTTAAAAAAGCTGGTTAAGTAGTTATGGTTTTTAAAATTTAACCTACGTTACCTACGTAGGTACATTCTACATTAAATAAAGATGTTTTTAAACGCAATTTGTACAATACTTACTAAAAATACCTACCGAACACAATACTAATTAATGTCAAGAATTAATGTATAGTGTATACTTACTTTAATTTTAACAATTATTAAAATAATATTTATGTACATAAATATAAGCTACTTGCCTTGCACTAGCCACTTCTGAGTCCCGAGTTGAAAAAGTAGGATCAAAGTCGTCAAATATTAATAAATAAAATAAAAACATTAATTAAATTCTCTATTGGCTGTTTCAGGCTGTTTCAAACGAAAGAGCGAAAAAGAGTGGGAAAAGAAGACAAACAGTACTATAATAGTATAGTAGCAACGGGTAACTTTGGTGTAGTTAGCGAAGGTTTTTAGAATGCCATTGAAAAGTGATTGAAAAGGTTAGTGTACCTACCTCAAAGAAGTTGGAAGTACTTAGGTGTATTTCTATGTCGATGGTGTACCTACAAAGAACTTGCATGTACTTGTACCAAAGAATTTCTAAGTACTAGTTCGTATTCCTATGTCGATGACTTGTACCTATTACTCTGAACCTTGGATGAATGATTACTCGAATACTGATGACTGAAGTACGATACGAGTGTGTGGAAGGGTCGCTCGCGCCTCGCGCTCGCCACTCGCCACTTTGATCTTGGAAAGCTCGCCGACAAAAACGCGCGCGGCACCGAGGTGCACCGCGGCGTATGGCGCGGCGCGAGTGCCCAAGCGGGCCCATGGGCCCTCTACACACTCGGCGAGCGTGTAGTGCCAGTATAATACTGGCCCTCTTGGAGCCTGTGTGGAACAGGCTCCAAGAGGGCCCGTCTGCTCACTCGCACTCGCCGCCGCTCGCCTTTACTTGCTTTACTTGGAGGGCGTGTAGAGAACTGTAGACTTGTAGAGTTAGTTTAACAGACGCCGATTCTATGCATTATCCATAGGATACTACATGACATTTTATGGACTAGTAATAGTGTTCTGTGCAGTTCTGTGACTGACGTGACGTTCCTATACTCTTTGCGTTCGTCTGTGGTTCATCTTTAAAAAAAAAACCGCTATTTTTCATGGAAAAAAAACATTAACTATAAATTGTAATAAAATTGTATTGAAACAATGAATTACAACAGTAGTTTTAAGATGCATTCTATCCAGCTAACTCCCAAAAACAAACGAGTTAGACAGTTATTGGCGAGAGAAGATACACTGAATATTTCACCCATATTCAATGAATCAACTATTTTCAAAACTCTAAACGATACGAGTTTGAGACAAGTGTTGGACGAATCTTCAGTTATAATTAACTCAGGTACTACGAGAGATAGTTTAAATGAAGCGTTTTTTGAAATAATACAGTCTGCTCGTCCGAGTGAAGTTTTGGATACTTTAGCAAGGTTAGCCCAAGTTTGCTGCGACTCCCTCGAGCTGGTTGAGCCTTGGCATCGATATAATGCTCAGAATTATTGGTTAGCAGAGGAAGCTAATACATGGAAACTTCTATATTGTCTGTATAATGACTCCATAAATGAGCATCCTGAATCATTGGACAGTATTGTTGGTGAACCTACACTGTCACAACAAATTTTAGTCGACGCATTATTTCAAAGCGATTCCGAGTTACGTCTTCTCCAGCTACTAGTTGACTGGCTCGAGTCCACGGCTGCTTATCAGGAAGAAACCACCAAAACCTCTGCTCCTGTCATCAGTAATGATATTCATTGGGGTAACACACTCCACCAGTTACTTATGGGGTCCAGCTTGTTCAATAAGGAGAAGAATAAGGCTATGATCACATGCATGGATCCAGATGCACCGAAACGTCAAAATAAAACTATTCACACGGATGACAAAAAAGATGATAATGATTTGTGTAAGAGAATATTTACTGAAGTTCGCTGTGGTAAGTTCAATGAGGCAATTTCTTTATGTATTAGTGCTGGGCAAGCGTGGCGGGGTGCTGTACTTCAAGGCTGGAAGTTGCTACATTATGAACAGGATGAGAATGGAACTTTACAAGTTTCCGGAAACTCTTCAAGAGATTTATGGAAGTGGTGCTCCTTGAACATTGCCAATGATGTCTCGGAAAACATTTACTACAGAGCCACAGTTGGAATTTTATGCGGCCATTTGCAGAGCACCCTGCCAGCATGTCAAGGGAATTGGGAGGACTTGTTATGGGCACATTTAAGAGTTCAGATAGAGGCGAGAGTTGACAAGTTCTTGAGAGAGCATCATGCGACGGCTGAGGCAAACACAACACCACCAGATGTTCTAGAATTGTTGCAAACTGAACTTCAACTTGAAGAGCTTTCTTTGCAGCAAGTTTTCAATGCTGTTAAATCATTGATGGAAGGAAAGAGGGAGTCCAATTACCAGATCTGCCAGCGTCATGTAATGCTCGGACATATTCGTGCAATAATGGAAGACTCCTTGCAATGGATTGAGAGTGCTGAAGAGAAATTCATAAGATTCCTTGCTCACTTAGTGCTAGTACTGAGACAGATGGGCAAAGATCCACAGCATGATGTCGGAGATAGGGTTTTAGAGAAATATGTCACTCTACTCATCGATGGTTTAACTGAGGGGGCCTGTGAAAATCCAGAACTTATTGCCTTTTACACTTCTACTGTACCTGTTCAGAGACAAATCACTTTATATGCAGAATTTATGAGTCATATACAAAAAAGTGAACACAGAGAGGATGTAGTCAGTGCTGGGATGAAAGCAGGTGTCAATGTTGCTGCTTCTGCTAGAGTAGCAATTAAAAAAGCAATCACAGACATACAACAAGGCTACGGAAACATAGATGTGTCATTTACCCAAACAACTGCAGTTGAAAAAGATAAGGCTTTAGTTGATAAAGTAATTTTATCCTTAGAATGGTTGGGGTTTATTGAAAACCAACTAGAAGAAGCTCTTTGGTTGAGCAATGCTATGATTCGCACATTTATTTTCATTGGGAACACTGACGCTGCATTGCTATGCGTTAGTCGTTTACACAAAATGTTTGTAGACTATATAAACAAGGTACCTTCAAACTCTTCAGAGTTGAGAGAGCATTTATGTTTGAGGTCGTACTTAGAAGGCATAGAAGCTTTTGCGACTTGGTATAGACACTTTATAAGCGGTCAGCCAAAGGATGTTGAGCCTCTAGCTCCTGATGCGTCATTCTCGGATAAAGTTTACCATGAACAGAGAAGTGCCCAAGTCGAACAACAAAAGGCTAGATGGAAGAATACCATACTACATCAATCTCGTCATACCAAGAATTTGCTTTACAATACTCTACTATTCCCTGGCGGTTGGCTCCAAGATGAAACAGACAGTACATCTTCCAACAATTTCACTGAAGAAGAAAAAGAGGAAAGGGCTAAGCAGTTAGATACTTTGAGACGTCTTTGCATTCCAGAGGTCACTATTTTAATACTAAAGATCCTGCAAAGCAACGATGATATTGATAACCACAAGGAAGCAGTTAAAATCAGCAATTTGATCGCCGGCGAAAATCGTGGCCTTTATAAAGTTTTCACTAAGAATAAACTTTTGGAAGTATTGGATAGAATTAAGGAGTCTTCTCTTCTACTTCTGGAAAAGGGCAAGGATATTTTTGGTTATGAATTAAACGAATAATTTCTTACGTTGTTTAATAAAATTTTGTATTTTTCAACAGAATATTTCTCTTTTATTTTAACAAGTTTGCTTATATCAAGATTCAAGACTAACAAATTGTAGTTTTTTTATGGCATTACTTATTGTTAGAGAGAAGAATTAAATACCATAATCCTTTAAAATGAAGTTTATTTTATGTTTGGAAACGGTTTGTACTTTGTATATGGACCTTTTTTCATATAGTTCTATATCATTGATAATATAGTGTGTATCTGTATACTGCCTAAAACTAACATAGGCATAGACATAACTAACGTAGACTGCCTAATATGAACATACTTTTTGCCATACATTTACGTAATTTTTTTAGAAAAAATATAAAAAGTGCCATCTTTGAGGTTTCTTGGAGTGTTTATTACAGAAAGAACGTCTACATTCAAAACAAAAATGGCCGACATATATACAAAAGAAAAAATAAAATATGTTTTGTGGCTTAAATAATTTATAGCACAGATACAGGGTCAAGAGTAATCAAATCATTACTACTCTCTGCTAACTCTGCGATAGACACCCGTCCCCTTTGCTTTATAAACTTGGCCACATCCTCAAGTTCTTTCTGCGATATATAAATGAATTTCCCCCTGTCGTCTATGACTCCAGTCAGCTCTCCGGAGGCTTGCAGATCGGTTATCCTTTCGATAGCCGCTTGGGTTTTGATTTTGAAGTGTGCTGCTAAGTCTTCTAGTAGGACTACTTTTTGTGCCTGTAATAAAAAAAATAGCAATCTAATAAACAGTGTGGTATAAGTCCCGCAAATTGCTTTTGCGCTTGAACCATGTCTCATTAACATCGAAATTACGTCAATTTGCCGAATTAAAATTTAAATTATTAATAAATGTTGAAACTTGAAAGTATAACGAACTTTGAAAATAAACCAGTTCAATGTATATGTCCCGCAAATTGCTAATGCCGGTGGCCGCCATTTTAGTGACGTCAACACTAGACTGAAGTTTCAGCTGATGGTATATTTTTATTTCGGCTGACGTAACTTCGATGACTTCATTTCGATGTACATCAGATGTTCACCTGAATATAGTCAATGAAGCGTTTGAGCAGGTTATCCTGGTCCTGGTCCTGCTCCTCATCAAAGCCCTCGCCTTCCACGCTGAAGGCGGCTTTCATGGCTTCATACTCCTCTTGTTCGCGTCTTTTGCGATCCTCCTCCGCTTTTCGCGCCGCTTCTTCAGCTTTGCGTTCTTCCTCCTACAATGATAAAAGACATGAATTTACAAAGAGCAAAGAGAGGTCTCTCTCTGTCTATTTGAGTGAATTTTTATTTGTCCATCCCTCCATCTGTCAAAGCTTCAGAATTTCAGAGGACATATTGCTACCTAGTTTGATAGCTACAGTATGACGACGGCAATCACCTCTGATTGGCCAACGCTCTCTCGCTATTGGCTAGCAACAAAAATAATATATTCAGCCAATCACAACAGTTGAGATTGTAACAATGATATCTCTACCTACACCCAAGGACTAACTTTTTGAGTTATGACATCTGTTAATGCACTATACTCTCATAATGGTCAAGTCTATGCTTACCTCTCGTTTTTCTTCCGCTTTTTTCTTTTCCTCTTCCATTTCCTCGTCTCGTTTTTTCTTCATTTCCCGCATCTGCCCTTCGGCTTCACGCGCTTTCTTCTTTTCCAGCTTAGCTTCCATCTTTGCACGTTTCTAAAATGAAGAGATACGCTGTCTATTTTTAAAGGAAACTTTTAAACTTCAAGGGCAGAGGGTTGCCACGGCAATAGGTATCTAGCAATGCATGACGTGATTTCTATTACTACTCCGAAGAGAATATAAAAAATTAGTCAATTCCCAATTATTGGCTTTTAGGTGTGCCAGCTGGGCACAGAGTATAAAAAATTAGACTATGACATAAGATTTTTTACACCTTTATTACCTGTTGTCTCCCAAAGCCACCATGATCTAAACTTCATAGTCACTGATCATTGATCATTCCACCCTGTGTTAGGGACAATGCACAGATATTTCAGCTTTTATAAAATAAATAGCTTATGCTCGCGACTTCGCCCGCGTGGAGTACACAAATTTCAAACCCCTATTTCACCCCCTTAGGGGTTGAATTTTCAAAAAATCTTTTTTTAGCAGATGCCTGCGTCATAATAGCTATCTGCATGCCCGATCATTTCGTGCGTTGATAGATCAGTCACAGTCAGTCACCTTTTGCTTTTATATATTTAGATGAAGGCTGCACACTTTCAACTTTAAGGTTTCCTAATTTTTATCTATCCCTTGTAACAGGCCGCAATTTTTTTAAGCAGGCTCAAAGGTGTCAAAAAGTGCATAACCACGCATGAATATCTATGTATGTTGAATGTCTCTACAGCTACAAATGCAACAAGTGTACTTTTCTTCAATTAAAAAAAAAATAGAATATCTTGTTCTGTCTTGCATACCTAATGTTTTAATCAACCTCAAAGTTATTGCCAAGTATTAGTACAACCAGCGACATGTTGAGAAGGCAATCGGGGTGAAGTGGCGGGACACCTTGCACATCATCTGCGCTCCCCCGCACCGGGTTAGCGCGGGACTGTGCAAGTGTTCCCTCCTAAATTGCCATTCCAACCTGTCGCATACTATAGGTACATTTGTAAGCATTTGTGACTCATTCAGTCCAAGACAGACTTGAATGTACCTTAGCTCCCATTTTGTCATCAATCTCCACCTTCTCTGCCTCTGGAATGCCATCCTCCTCTACATCATCAGCTGCGCCCGGCTCCTCTTCAATGAGAGCTGCTTGATGTCTTGCAGCTGTAAGGATATAAATTCAATTTAAAATTCAATGGCAAGTTTGAATCCACAGCTTTATTCAAATACTAGCTGATGCCCGCGACTTTGTACGCGTGGATATAGGTTTTTAAAAATCCCATGAGAACTCTTTGATTTTTCAGGATAAAAAGTAGCCTATGTCACTCTCGAGGTCTTAAACTATATCAATGCAAAAAATCAAGTCGATCCATTGCCCCGTTGCGACGTGATTGAAGGACAAACCAACAAACAAACACACTTTTGCATTTATAATAATATTTGTATATAAAATCACTACCCATATGCGAAAGTGTGTTTGTTGGTCGGTTTGTTGGTTTTGTTTTTAACTCTTGGCTTGCACTTTACTGCAATCATGACTAATCACTACCCATATTTCACTTTCACATTTATAATATGGGTATATTATAAATGTGAAAGTGTGTTTGTTGGTTTGTCCTTCAATCACGTCGCAACTGAGCAATGCATTGATGTGATTTTTTCCACGGATATAGTCTAAGACCTAGAGAGTGTCATAGGCTACTTTTCATCCCAGAAATTCAAGACTTCCCATGGGATTTTTAAAAACCTAAATCAACGCGGAAGAAGTCTCGGGCATTAGGTTTCTTGATAGACAGACAACAAAGTGGGCCTATAAGGGTTCCGTTTTTCCTTTTGAGGTACGGAACCCTAAAAATTAGTGGTGTTTATAACCTAACTTGACTTACCGTTAGCTCTCATCCGTGCCCTTTGATTCCTGACAGCCTGCACTCTGCCCGGGCCTCCATCTCTTTGTACAACTGCCCTTGGTTTCGCACCAGCTGTAAATTGTTTAGGATCAACGTTTATAATACATGAATGGAAAAAATAATTATATTCCTCAATAATTTCTGTAGGTATTTAATTCAATAGGAGCTCAAACACGGATTAATAAGCAAGCTGGTTACTTTATTTTTTTGCGAGAATTGAACAACATTTTATTGAAATGCGAATTTTATTGTTTACAGATACTTACGTAGTTGTTTTACTTGTGACGCTCGTAAAAATACAACCGACAAGAGAATAATCACAATAGCGCTTATAACAGCTGCAATAATAAAAGGATCCATGGTTACTTTGTTGGTAAACTTAGACCAAATCCTAACCTAAAAAATAACTTATTTAAAATAGAAAATATAATATTTATTATATTCTCCAATGATTTTAAATCGACAATTATTTGTCTTTCAGTTATCCCTCCTACGAGAATGGTTCACAATTCACATTTTTATTTTGTAGAAGAAAATAATCAAATAATTATTTTTGTCGAACTTGAAGGCAAACGTCATCACATAACGTCATCAATTTTTTGGTGATTACTGTTTAGAAATAAATTATTTATGAATATAAAAGGAATGTAATTATTTAATTTATCTTATGACTGCTATTATTCAAGTTAGTATATATAGGCAAAGTAAATTTAATTTTCTAAAATTAGCGTTTCGTTTTTGGAGATCGTGATGTTTTTTGACTTTTTCGATGACGTGCACCGATTATGACGTGTGTCAATTTTTGCATTTTGGTCTTGTCAAAAAATAAAATTGCTTTCGATTTTGCCGACTGTTTAGCTTTGTAGAAAATGAAGTTAATTAACTTTTCCTCGCTCTTAACCTTAGTATTAGTTTTAGATTATGCATCAGCTTTATATTTTCACATAGCGGAGGGTGAAAGGAAATGTTTCATTGAAGAAATACCGGATGACACGACTGTGATCGGTGAGACAGTTTTTCTTGATTTTTAGCACAATAAAATAACTGTACACCTTGTAATTGATTAAACTCTCATTAATTATGTTAAATCTCTCTAGTGAACTACAAAGTAGAGCTGTTCGACCCTCGGTCAGGCGGCTTTATGCCTTCGTCACCTGGTATTGGAATGCATGTGGAAGTTCGCGACCCCAATGATCGAGTGGTGCTTTCGCGAGTGTATTCCTCTGAGGGAATGATCTCTTTCACTTCAGCGACACCTGGTGAACACGTACTGTGCATGTACTCGAATAGCACCTCTTGGTTTAGTGGATCACAATTAAGAGTAAGTCATGTACCTAGAACTATATTTATGGTTATGAATTTTTCTTTTTGTTCTATGAGGGTTAATTTTGATCAAGGGAATGTGCATTTAACAAATATTTTGATGTCTAGTATTACAAGTACTTGACTTAATTTATGGATTCAAAAATAACAGAATACAACATAAAAAAACTCATTTTTCCTATATTTATTTAGTTTTCGCAAGTGCAAAATAAATAGTCTAATCTGAACATGAGGCATATGACTGTGCATTGTAGAAACAAAAGCTAGGCTTGTTTATTCAATCTTTAGTCTATGATCTGCACAAATCACCATGTTGCAACTTCAGACTACTTGTTTGAGACCACTGTATTTAGTCTCAAAAGTAATTTTAGGCAAGGTCACAGCTGTACAAACAATAAGTTTCTTATAGTAATTCTTAAAAACGGAATCATTAGTAGGAAAGTAATAGTCTAAAATTAAAGGTTAAATAAAAGCTTGTATAGTGAATTTTTTACAATGCAGCTAAAGAATAAGGGAAATTTAAGGGTAAATATTAATTTCCGAAATCAAATCATTTATTTAAAGTATGTGGTACCATTGTACACCTTTTGATTGTCAATGTAATTCTAATTATTGAATTTGTAAGATAATGATGTAATGGTGATAATTAATTGTGTAAACTTAAAACTAAAGCTATGAGGGTTCCAAATGTGCACATGTTTGAGCAGAGCCCATAACAAACTCTGCCGGTATTCTTTTTACTATCACCACTTTGCAAAATCACTTAAAGTTATTAGATCTATCAAAGTTGGTAACCAAGGTTATTCCCAAGCGTTCTTATCGTTTGATTTCCTTTTTTATATTTTAAAAGGATGTTTCAATAAGATTGTTTTATTTATTTATTTTTATTTTTCATGTACCGAAATTGTAGCTACATAGTAGTAATAAATTAAGTTACATTGCAAATGCTTATTTATTATACATCTTTCAAAGATCACTTTAGTGATAAGGCCACCTTTGCACTCTACTACTGTTTAATGTATTGTGTTTGTTGCAAAAAAGTTTAAGAGTTGAGTAAGGCGCAGAAGCGAGTTGAATCATAAATTTTTTTACAATTAAATGCGCGCGTATTCGCGCACTGACGATTGACGCTGCGATGCACTAGTATGAATTGACCCTTAGACTACTACTATTGTTTTAGGTGCACTTAGATATCCAAGTTGGTGAGCATGCTGTAGACTATGCCAATGTGGCACAGAAGGACAAACTCAGCGAGCTGCAGCTAAGGATCAGACAGCTGTTGGATCAAGTGCACCAGATCACCAAGGAACAGAGCTATCAGAGGGTAAACATTTTTTTGATTGAAAACTATGTAGTTACAGTATGCTGCAAAAAATAATGTACATCAACCTTTAGAAAGAAATAGCAGTTTTGTAGAGCATTGTCTGTGTCGTTGAGACCGACAAAAATTCACATAAGTATGAGTGACAGAGACAATGCTCTACAAAGCCAAAATCTCATTCTAAAGGTTGATGTACTGCAATGTGACACACACCTACTGTACGTTGATGGTACTATGTTAACAAAGCCAGCAAACAAAACAAAAAAAACAACCAAATTCATTCGCAAGTGATGATATTTCGTACATGTAGCTTTTGCAGATTTTTATATTTTATAGACTAGTGAATGCCTGGCAATGGTACTTTGCAATGCTACTTTGTCTGGGCAACTTGTACATCACCTGTTGTATGTTGATGGTACTATGTCAGAAACCATCCCACAAGTCCCAACAACAACTGTACAAAGTTTCATCATAATCAGATGAATAATATAGGAACATTAAAGAAGAAATAACAATACATTCATTTTTGTTTATTTACATTTCCAGCATCGTGAAGAAAGATTCAGACAGACTTCAGAAAGTACAAACTCACGGGTCCTATGGTGGAGTTTACTTCAGACCGGTGTTCTCGTAGCTATTGGATACTGGCAGATGAGGCATCTCAAGAGTTTCTTTGAGGCTAAGAAATTAGTTTAGATTGTAAAATAAAGTTTGTAGTGTAAACCTGCTAATTCTTAAAATAGCTTAACTTTACATGACAGCATGAAATATATTTATTATTTTCTATGAAAGAGATCACATATCAGTTGCCTAAAAATTGAAACCAAATATAGGTACGGTCTGCATGATTGGTCATCATTAATTTATCAACACCAATAGTCAATACTATTAATTCTTTTACATTGTAAATTATTCTCATCTGTGATCTCAATCTTAATATCATCTCATCATCTCAATCTGAGAGAAAGGATGACAATGGTTTTTAACTGACTTCAGAAATTATAAAGTTTTATTAACTTTACAATAATTTTAGATTTATTGTATATTTCTAATCATTGTGAGTTTAATATACTATCTAATTTTTATGAAAATAGAGATAGCAGGTTTACATTTCAATCCAGCAATAAAATATAATAATATATAGTCATAACAAGTTTTCTATTTATACATATTGAGAACATCAAATCCTTTATCCAAAAATGTAAGTTTAAAACACTTTTTTAATTACACAGATATTTTTTGTTGTGATTTTCATTTTTCAATAAAATTGTGAAATAGTTGCATATTTTATTTAGTTCTCTGAAGTCTAAATGTTGTTAATTGAAAAATTGAATTGCTATAAGTCCCACAAATTGCTAACACGCGTGGCCGCCATTTTAGTGAGAGCACTAGACTGAAGTTTCGAGCTAATGGTATATTTTTATTTCGGCTGACGTCAAAATGACGTCATTTCGATGGTAATGAGACATGGTTCCAGCGCAATAGCAATTTGCGGGACTTATATAAATCCTTATGATTGTCAAGGGATTTACAACAAACCAGAAGGTTAATTTGCTGTAATCTGCTGGAACAGATCAATTCTGTATGGTGCAACATGCAGCAGCTTCTATACAACATGTCAATGGATTGTCCATTGACAAAGAATTTAACCACTGGTTTATGAATAATTGGGTGGTTAATGGTTTTACCTACTGAAAAGAATCTGCAAAAACTGCAGCCACAGCACAATTAAGTTTGTCAAAGATTCAATCAATTCAATTTTAATATAACACTATACATATTATTATGTAAGTATAACATTCTTATACATACTCATTCAATACTCAATAAAATTACCATACCCCTTCCAGGTTTGCCCGCATCCATCTTATATTGCAGTCAAGGGCTAACTTGTATCTGAATAAAAAAATGCAGATCTCTCGTTAGAGAGTAGTATAATTTATTTCTTGATCTATCACTTCCCAGTTGTTTCATTCCTAAAGATTGTGGTCCTGGTGCTCTTGCAACCTTGTGTGGATATCTTCCTTGATGCAGATTTACAAAACAACCATGTATACCTACCAACTTAAAAAGTATTTTTTTACATATAGTTTTTTTATGAAGCTTTGCTTTATCTATTTACTTATTTAGAAAGATTGTTAACAGTAAATACACTATCTAAATATTTGACAAAGGTATTTGGCGTAGGCTTAGCCAAAGGTGACAGCCAACTAAAATCAACAGTTTCTAAAGTGTCTTCCAACGTGTCACATGTACAATAATAAAGATTCCCCGACATGTGTAGCTGTTCAGCCAATTCCATTTGATGGTTATCCATTAAATCTTCATTTATAACAACTAAAAGTGGTTTATTTGCCTCCAACGCTTCTAAGCAACTACCTGCTCCAGCATGACTTATAACTAAATCAGCCCGTCTCATATCTTCTTTTAACGAATCTTTGAACCTATATAACTCAATCTTAACACCTTCTTTCTCATAAAAACCCGGCTCATAATCACTGTTCCCTATTTGAAAGGTTATCTCTTTACATCCAAGTTTTTTTAACGCGCGCAAAACTTCTGGTGTTTGAATGCATTTGCATAGTAGGTCGAAACGTGTAGTTCCTACTGTTAAAAAACATTTCTTGTATTCGTGTTGTGTCTTCATTTTTCATGGAATAAATTTTTATTTGTAACGTAATTCAATTCAATTCCCAATTATTGGCTTTTAGGTGTGCCAGCTGGGCATTTGTAACGTAAACAAATATCTTCAAATGACGAAATGACAACTCTCAGTTGTCAATATGACAATAACATTATGGTTAACGTTCAGTAATATCACTTTTTTACTAGTTCTATGTACCATAGAACGGGTAACATTGGTATAGTACCGGGGCTGTTTAGGATGCCATTAAAAGATATTGCGTGAATGTGGTATATTTTCTTGAAATGGTAGATAGTCCTACGGCTGGACACAAGTTTTGTTGAGATTTCCGGGTGTCCCACATCCATTATGTCCCACTGGCCAGATTAAACCAGAGACAACAATTTAGAAATTATGAATTACAGGAATCGAACTACTGCTTAGAGTTAGACCAAACTAGGTAAACTTGCATCATTAGCTAGGTACCTAGGTATTATTTTTAGTAAAGCGAAACAAATCAAATCCTTACCTACTTACCTACTATAAAAATGCGAAAGTGTAGATATTTGTCTGTTATGTACGTAAGTAGCTTTTCATGGCCCACCCGCATAACCAATTTTGACGAAATTTTTTACACTTGTTTTTTACAAAGCGGCTACTTTTTATTCCGGAAAATTAAAGATAGATATCCCACGCTTTTTTCAAAAACATAAATCTAATTCTACGCGGACGAAGTCGCAGTTATCATTTAGTTAGCAAAATTACAGAAAGCCTGCCAATAAAAATGATATGAAATGATATTTTGAATGACGTGTAAATTAAGCCGCGTAATGAAAGTGGCCAAGTGTGCCTTTTAGTAATTCTAGTAACTGAATTTTTCATGCGCACGACCTTTCACGAGACGGCTCCGAGAAACTATAGGGTGCTTAAATTTTATTTTTATTCCGATTTTATTTGGTTTTATCTTTTTCATGCATAAATACTTTTAGGGCAGGTACGACTTACCCGAAGGACCCTATTACTAATTGCCTCCGCTGTCTATCCGTCTGTCTATTCGTCTATCTCTCCAGGTTTTGAACTGCAAAAAATCACGTCGGCTGCCTCGTTACAACGTAATAAAAAGACAAACAAACAAAGAAACTACCTACCTACCGCATTTTATATGGGTAGGTCTAGGTACCTGTCACTTTTTTTTCAATTACTAGATTTGACCCACACAGTACATATACAAAGCAAGCTTAATAAAACCATTTAGGTATCTAAATATAAATAAAAGGAAAGGGTGACAGACTGACTGACTGATCTATCAACGAACAGCTCAAACTACTGGACGGATCGGGCTGAAATTTGGCTTGCAGATAGCTATTATGACGTAGGTATCCGCTAAGAAAGGATTTTTGAAAATTCAACCCCTATGGGGGTAAAATAGGGGTTTGAAATTTGTGTAGTCCACGCGGACGAAGTCGCGAGCATAAGCTAGTTAATAATTAGAGCCTCCAATAGCTCAACCGGTAAAGGAGTGAACTGAAAACCGAAAGGTTGACGGTTCAAACCCCGCCCGTTGCACTATTGTCGTACCTACTCCTAGCACAAGCTTGACGCTTAGTTGGAGAGGAAAGGGGAATATTAGTCATTTAACAAGGCTAATATTCTTAAAAAAATATGAGAGTTTATAATGATGATTACGGCTAATCTTTTTGTTCAAAAAAGACAAGGTAAAATTTTTACACATCCCGTATAGACCTACTTTTCTCTAAAAACTAGATACATAAAGAAAGCTCAGTCTACCATTCACGCGAACTCTCATGAAATGTTAACATGGCCCACCTGAGCTCCCATTTCCAATACTTCTAATTAAACGATAAATAAAATAACAGCTTTTGATTAGAAATAATAACGTTTTTTACGCGAATTATGACTAGAACTTCATACAAAGTGTTGAAAGGTAGAGCTTTCGCGGGGCAAAATGAAATTATGGACTTTTCTCATTGTGTTTGGTTTGTTCGGACATGGGCGAGCGGAAGATTTTCCGTCACTGATTACTGCGAACGCTTCTATTGGTAAGAATTTTAAGGGATTGCGTTCCGTTCGGAGGCCGTGTAGAAACCTATAAGTGACATGGGTTTAATATAAACTGCATACTCCTGTCTCCTTCCAAATCAGCCAGCTTCCATTTTATACTGAATCATCACTTACCACCAGGTGAGATAGCAGTCAAGGGCTAACTTGCAGTGGAATAAAAAAAAGAAGGATATTGTGAAATGTTGATAGTAAAAAGAAACTCGGCTGAGTTTTTTGTTTTCTCAGATCAGCGCATTTCTTCTTTCTTACGAGTAGTTCTAAACTTATTTAAAAAATGTACACACCACAGTTCTTACATACATTATTAGATTTTAGATTCTATGTATTTTTAGATTTTACATTTATTAGATTCTACGAGTGAAAGAAAAAATGAACTAACTTCTTTTCACTTTGCTTCCAAGGAACCGTACCAAGTAAAGTAAATTAGTTTATTGGCCAAATTGTTTCTTATTCAGAAAATTCCCTATGTTAAACTATATTAGTTCCGCGACAGGTTGAGATGGCAATCGGGGTATGTGGCGGGGGGACGCCCTGCACGCCCGCACGTCATTCGCACATGCCCGCACCGGGTTTGCGTGGGGGCTGTGCGGGTGTGCGAGGCGCTCCCTCCCCGACTGCCAACTTGACCTGACGCGTAGTATAGGTATATATTTTAAACCTGGTAACTCATCAAATCAGCCGTGGTGCTAGACCAGCAGTTCCTGGGTGAAGACTACCAATCAGTGCTGGACCAGCTGAAAGACTACATCAAGGAGTTAAAGCGAGTCGAGCTCAAGCACGGCGGAGTTAATGTTCATTACTTCTCCTGGACGGCCATTAGTCTCAAGAAAGGTGAGAGAAACCTGAATCCCAATCATTCTGAGAAGGCAGGCACAAACTATGGCTCCTTGAACGGGACGAACCATCTCAAAATTAAAATTAATTAATTTAACTAGCTGATGCCCGCGACTTCGTACACGTGGATTTAGGTTTTGAAAATCCCGTGGGAACTCCTTGATTTTCCGGGATAAAAAGTAGCCTATGTCACTCTCCAGGTCTTAAACTATGCCCATGCAAAAAATCACGTCGATCCGTTGCTCCGTTGCGCCGTGATTGAAGGACAAACCTAACCAACCAACAAACCAAAATTAAAATCGAAGTCAAAATGATGCTGTACAATGGCTCTTGCCGACTCCATAATAGCTTATGCGTTGAGCAGCTATGGACGAACGGACAAGTCACACTTACAGCACATTTATCAGTAGGTAATTGCAACTAAGGATTTTAAAATTAAATAGCAAAAACAAATGAAAATCTTATATTTAAATTTTTCAAGGTTATTCATAGGTTATACATGACAAGGTCCAATTTACACTATTCTGAAAGTGCAATTTTTTAATTTAGACATCCAAAATGCAGTTCAAAGCAAAATTCCTATGCAGTATGCTACGTCTAACTACGGTACGTAGTCTAAGATGGATTAATTATTTTTTACACTTTTTTAGGTTTTCTAGCAGTGTTCAGCGTGGCCTCATGCGAAGACACCTGGTCATTATTCTCAAGGACCGAAGAGGAGCAGCTCTTACTATTCGCGTTGACAGAAGTCGACTGTCCCCGTCTGCCATCAGATTCTGCCATCACCGTGACCTTCGCGGATCCGGGGCAAGAGCTGCCACAGCTGTTGCTAGATTTCAGGACACGGAAGGCTTTTCATTGGAAGTCTGCGATAATTTTGCATGATAATACGTTGAGTAAGAATACATGTTTTAGTTACAACCAGCATATATCCTTTTGGCGGATTACACTGAAAGGTCAAAAATCCTTTTGCATCCGCTAGGAATGTCTACGTGCGTAATAGCTATCTTCATGCCAAATTTCAGCCGGATCTGTCTGAATCCCGATTCCGAGCTGTACGTTGATACATCAGTCTGTCAGTCAGCTTTTTCTTTTATATATAGATAGATAGGTAGTTCGTGAACACAATAGTTAGGAAAAAAAAACTAATCATCATCTGAATTAGGTATTAATAATCTCTAACCTATTGTTGGCTTATAATTTTCTTCGAGTTCTTTGATCTTTCATTTCTACCAAACATCATCGTCATCTAATGATGACGTCAACCGATAGACGTCCACTGCTGGACATAGGTCTCTTGTAGAGTCTTCCACACGCCACGGTCTTGCATCGCCTGAATCATGCGGGTCCCTTGCGACTCGCTTGATGTCGTCTGCCCTATTGGAGAGTGTGCCAACTCTGCGCTTTTCGCTAAAAACATTCCGAAATAGTGGTATATATATTTGACGATTCAAAAGTAGACTTTAACGTGTGGGGCTCTCTGAACCTAAGTCCAGAAGTGGACGTCTATCCACGACACAGATGCCATAGATTTTACATTATATAACTTTCAGATCGTGATATGGTTTCCCGCGTGGTGAAATCCCTGTCATCTGAGATAAATGATGAGGATGTGCACTCCGTATCGGTGACGGTGTACAAGATGAAGCACGAGGTGAACGAGTACTTGAGGCGCAAGGAGGTCTACAGAGTGCTGTCGAAGTTACCTGTTAAATATATTGGTAAGAATTTGATTGCCTCTCGATTGGTGCTGATCTACATCTACTTACAAAAGTTTAGCTATACAAAAGTTTAACTGTACAAAAGTAACTCTGTTTGTTTTCTTTGGTGAACTTAGGTCTTCTGGTAACCTGGTAAGGTCCATTGACTTTGCATTTTGATAATGATGTGTGGATACACAGTTTTGTATGGTGGAACTTAGTTTCTGGTCCCAAGTATATTTAGGCTCGACCGTAATAATAGGAAGGTCTTCCTCCGAGGAGATGCTATGCTCAGAGTCCAGCTCGTCCACGGTCCAACATGGGTTCAATCATTGTATCTTGGAACTTGTATACCTACTTATATAGTCTTCTGAACATGATTCCGTTAGCGCAATTCAGGCATCGCAGGCAAGATATCTGTGGCGCCATCTAGTAACATCGTTGTAAATTTAACCGTCAACGGTCTTAGGCTTGCAGTGCATGATTGTTGCGTGATCCTTTTCGCATGAGTGCGAATAACGTCATCTAGTATCTGTAATCAAGGGAGACCGTCACAATCAATTATTTTATATTTTAGGAGAAAACTTCGTAGCAATAGTGACAACGGATGTATTGAGCACGTTGATGGAGACTGCCCGCAACCTGCTCATGTCACACACACAGGCGCAGTGGCTCTACGTGGTATCCGACACACACAGCCGCGCGGGGAGCATGCGCAACGTGATCAGCGACATGTACGAGGGCGAGAACATCGCCTATGTGTTCAATGCCACTGACAATGACGAAGAGTGTAAGGTGAGGAGGGAATCTGCTCATATCACACCCACAGGTGCAGTGGCTGTACGTGGTATCCAACACACACAGGCGCGCGGAGAGAGCATCGCCTATGTATTTAATGGGACGAGGAGTAAGGAGAGAAGAGAATCTGCTTCTTTTTACGCCTCTTTGCCCAGGAGTTTATGCTTAGCTTTTGGTCTTTTAAGAGGAAATTCTTCTACTTAATCAGTCGCTCCAGCTTCCGTGTAAGAACTAACAGTCTCAATGAGTGAGTCTAGATTTGTAAGTAGACGAGGAGTGTAAGGTAGTTCTTATTATTTTTAGGATGCAAATGTTTACTTTTTCTACTGACCTTATTTGTGACGTGTATTTTTTAGAAAGTCAGTATCTTGCGTTTTAGACAACTGCTTACTACTGAATCTTCTTTATAATAAGATTTTCCTGAAGATATACTGTGTGTAAGTAGTTATATCAGTCAATAGGATTGGTGGTTTTAAAACTGTGGCTTTGGCCATTTGGCCAATTATCCATGCCTCGAAAAGTATGTTTATTTGTCAGTCCTTGTTACGAACTTATGAGTTTTGTGTTATAGTAAATACAAAATTTGTTTTCAGAATGGACTGCTCTGCTATGCTCAAGAACTGATGGATGCGTTTATTTCGGCTTTGGACGCGGCAGTTCAAGAGGAGTTCGACGTGGCTGCCCAGGTGTCTGACGAGGAATGGGAAGCTATAAGACCTACTAAATTACAGCGTAGAGATACGTTGCTCAGGCATATGCAGGTACTTTTGAATGTTTTAATTCCTATGACTTTTGTTAGCCATCCTACGAACTGCTATCATTCAGTATAGGCTCATAATTTGGATCCTAGCATTAAAATTCTATAAAATTTATGACCGTGGTCTCAAAATGTATGTTTTGCAATCGAAATCCACAGAAATTATGGTCTTTTCCGCAGCAATTCATATCACTTAAGAGCGTATGCGGGAACTGTACCTCTTGGCAAGTGAAAGCAGGCGATACTTGGGGCGCCACGTACCGAGGACAAAGTCTTGAGCGAAAAATGTCCAAGGGCAACAAGACAAATGCAACCAAACGTACCGAAATCAACCATACGGAGCTGTTACATGTAAGAGATGTGATTAATATTAGTCGTAGAAATTGTTTCTACACTAATTTACTCCCAGAACTATCGGTGAAGAAGACCATTTGTAACAGTGAAGGTAAAATATCCACAGAAAACCTGCATGCCTGAGAGTTCTCCATAATGTTCTCAAAGCTGGGTGAATTCTGGCCAGCGTGACGAGGGCCTTCTCATTCTGAGAGGAGACCAGTGTTAAGCTATAGACCATGATGGGTTAAGCTGATGATTATAAGATTTTATTTTCCAACTGGGAATGGGCTGGTATTGCTTTTTCAGAAATAGCCCAATTTAGCTTTTTTGGGACAACTCGGAACTTGAGTCGAATATGCCAACTAAACTAAACCAACGAGTCAGTGAAAATCACCCTTTGCAGAAAGTTTTTTTTTTAATTTATAGACTAGCGCTTGGCTGCAATCAGACCTGCTGGCAACTTTAGTGATGATACAGACTAAGATGGAGCGCGCTTGCCTAGAAGATGGCTATTCACTCTTGAAGTGAATTTACCTATTCCCATATAAAAATTGGAGGGGAAAACTACTGCTGGGGAAAAATTGGAATTAAGTCTTATCTAAAAACTGGAGTTAAGTTCAAGCTAAGATCGTAATTTGCAGGTGGGTGCCTGGCGTCCTATTGACGGATTCAAGTTTGATGATGTTCTCTTCCCTCACGTGGAACATGGATTCAGAGGGAAAGAGCTGCCTATTATAACGTATCATGTAAGTCTCCACGAATAACACGTTTTTTTTTTGCATAGGAATTTGTGAAACCGAAATCAATATCCTTGAATCTGAATAGTGACAATCATATAAAATGTAGGAAAGTCAGTGCAAATAAAACTGGTCAGGTACTAGTCGGACTCGCACACTAAGGGTTCCACTAAGATGGCACCTATGTACTTTTTAATTTTTTTTAATTTGTATGGCCGATTTTGAAATTTTTGTTGTTATAGCGGCAATAAAACATTTGTGTAACTTTCAACTCTCTACCTATTACGGTTCATGAGACGCGGCCCGCTCCCAGACAGTCGGACGGAGAGACGGACGAACAGAAATATGTCATTTCATTTGTTTTCAGAATCCTCCGTGGACCATCTTGCATCAAAACACCTCTGGTTCCATCACAAATTACAGCGGCTTGTTGTTCGACATTGTGAATCAACTGGCAAAGAATAAAAATTTTACGTAAGTCAAAGTTTAGGGCATCTTCATTATCTCAAGTCTCAATCGATCGCCAGCTCACTACTGAGCACGGGCTTCTTCTTTTGATGACAAAGATGGCCACCATGGCCAAGTGCAGATTGGCATACTCACATTTGGGATCATTACGGAGCCAAGCATGCAGGATTACTCATGATGTTTTCCTTCACCGCTTTATCGAAGCGGGTCTCCTCTCTGAATGAGAAGGGTTTAGGCACCACGCTGGCCAAGTGCAGATTGGCATACTCACATTTGAGATCATCATGGCGAACTGTCAGGCATACAGGATACCCAAGGATACCTCACGATGTTTTCCTTCATTCACCGTTAAGGCAAACTTGCTTTAACGGTGTTTGAGTGTTTGTACTACTTAATTGCTTAAAACACCCATGACACCGAAAAGTTAGAGCTGCATGCCCGGGATAGAACCCCCTGACTAGGAGGCCACAGGCTTAACCATCGATAGGCAGTTTTTTGTTTAATATATACCTAACTAGCTTATGCTCGCGACTTCGTCCGCGTGGACTACATACATTTCAAACCCCTATTTCACCCCCTTAGGAGTTGAATTTTCAAAAATCCTTTCTTAGCGGACGCCTACGTCATAATAGCAATCTGCATGCCAAATTTCAGCCCGATCCGTCCAGTAGTTTGAGCTGTGCGTTGATAGATCAGTCAGTCAGTCAGTCAGTCAGTCAGTCAGTCACCTTTTCCTTTTATATATTTTTTTTTTTTTTTGTTTTTTATTTAGACAAAAAAAAGCGAATAATTCACACCACACTTCCAGACCAAAGCACTAGACAAAAAGCCGCGACTGGTGTTGGTGTTGGTTGGTATATATTTAAGATAATAAAAAAAATATAATCATAACTTTAAATTTTTGTGATAAAAATAATATTCCTTTCAGAATTCGGATTCTTCTTCCTGATAATATCAGGCATAGCAATTCTAACGAAACAGCAAGAGATGTGCGTATCTATATTTCCTTTTTTTCTTATTTATTTAGGGTTCCGTAACATAGACCTTCAGAAAGAGAGTGCGGTTTTGTACAGCGCAGCGTTGCCTCTGTCGTTAAGACCGACAAACGTCACATAGGTATGAGTGACAGAGACGCTACAAAGTCGAAATCCATAGGTTTTACGTCTACTTTACGCACTGCATGCGATCCGGATCGAGAAATCTCGGATCCGGATCGCATGCAGTGCGTAAAGGTCCTAAAGGATCGTACCGTATCGTACTATCAGACCAATTTAAACGCGCTTCCCGCTTTCTAATTTGAATAAAGTGCGGGCTCAGTTGGTTTATAATAATTAGATTATGAATGATGCATAACTGAATGGAATAAATTAAATCATCGGTGATTTACAAGCACCAGTAATTCAGACTTTCAAGGCTACCTACAAAATCTACGAGTTCTATATCGACAGGGATTACTTACTCGCACTTGACCGATTTTTTATTGCTATTTCGTTGTATTTCTAAGTACGAGTCTTTCTTTTATCTTAGTACGAGTGTCTAAGCACTCCTTTGGCAGGATATTGTTAAACTAGCATGATATTACTGGAATTATTCGTAAGGAGTAAAAAATTGCAAAAGTCATTTATCTTTGTAAACAAATAAATAAATTGAAATTGAAATTGAAAAAAATTCCAACTTAGATGTCAGCAAGCACCATTTCAATGCTGACCATGACAGCCATCTCAAAAGGACAGGCTGCGCTGGCTGTGGCGGTTTTCACAGTTCTCTCTGACCACAATCAAGGTATGTGTCATTTGATGCAAGTGGGCCAAATAAAGCCATTGGACTGATATGACCTAAGCATGCGATGGGGTGTCGCTATGGGAAGAGATATAGCTCGTGTCCTGCAACTTCCTCGCACAGCTACATTGCGCAAAGCGCAATTCAGATGTATAGCACTCATCTTACCCGCTCCGCGTTATCTTTAGAAGCAGACAGCAGATTTGTAGAGCACTGTCTCGGTCGTTGAGGCCAACAAAGCGTCATATGGGTATGGAGTGACAGATACAACGCTCTACAATGATGAAATGTCATTCTAAAGGCCGATAGTCATCACTTTCGGCCGCGTACTGTAGCTTTGTTGGAAATAGACCTACAGTACTATTATATCTTCTATGCCTAGTGCCTACACATAGTTTCATAGCTTAGTTTTAATCTCGCTAACCGCTTAGCTACATCTCACATGTTCTGTGGTGATAAGACAGCCTTGAGGTACGGCCCATACTTCGTGTAAGGGTTTTTTATAGCAATTTCAATCTGTAAAGTGAATAAAGCTGAGTTCGACTTATTATGATGTATATGCACACCTATCAATGTATCTACGACACTGGCGCGCTAGTGTAACCCTAACCAATGATCCAGTAATAAACGGGTGTTTGCATAGACAGGTCGTTTCAATTAGGTAATCAAATCATTTGGCGACAAGGATGGGATCAAAAAGATGTTGCGCTTACGACTCCGCTCCTCACCAGCGTTGCGCCTCACAATAATTTTCCACCGTTTTCTGCAGGAATAAATTACACTATACCAGTCAGCACGCAGCCGTATTCCTTCATCATCGCTCGACCGAGGGAGATGAGCAGGGCGCTTCTGTTTCTGCTGCCTTTTACCACTGACGTAAGTTATTTTATAAGCTAAAGCGAAGTGCAATAAAGTTGGCAGGCAAACTGTGTAAACATTCCCAATAAGTGAATTTCTGCAAGTTTTAGCAAATATTTAGGTAAGCACCTTTAGGTAAAAACCACGAAACGAATGGCTCCGATTTCCATTTCAGACGCTCTATTAATTTAATAAAGATCACAAATCCGAAGTACTACTACAACGTTTTAAAAATGCCTACCGAGAGTTTAGTCAATGTGACATAACAGCGATAAGATAAATAATAACAAATAAACAAAACAGTCTCCAAACACCGCCACGGTGCCATAGCCTTTTGCCTGAAGGACCTACTGAATCGCAGATCTAGATTCAGGTGTTTATGAATCTTTAAATGAAAACTTCACGCGCCGGGAATAACTCATTCTCAAAAGCTCCGGTTTTTGCACAAGTTAAATTTTTCAAGTTAAAAGTCAACAAATGAATATACTTAGCTATTTTGTCCACAGACTTGGCTCTGCCTAGGCTTCGCAGTAATACTAATGGGCCCAATGCTGTACGTGGTGCATCGACTGAGCCCCTACTACGAGGCGATGGAGATGTCCCGCGAAGGAGGACTGTCCACCATTCACAACTGCCTGTGGTACATCTACGGAGCTTTGCTGCAGCAAGGTAGAGATCTCTTTTTTCTGCCTTGTAAAGTTCTCTTACTGATTTCCTCATTTTGGTTCTTATACTTCAGGGAAACGCCTGTCATAGCCCTCTGCATAGTTCACTAAGCCTGATTCACTGGCTACCCTATTAGCCGGCAGGTTTTTTTTTTTAAAGAATATTAACCATGTTAAATGACTAATATTCCTGGAATAGCCTGGAAGAGATCGCTTTAGCGATAAGGCCGCCTTTGCATGCTACATCTATTAGAATAAGATCCTGTATTGTGTTTTTTCAATGTTTACTTTGTGTTGTGTGCAATAAAGTGTCAATAAATATTCCTCTTTCCTCTCCAACTAAGCGTCAGGCTTGTGCTAGGAGTAGGTACGACAATAGTGCAACGGGCGGGGTTTGAACCGTCGACCTTTCGGTTTTCAGTCCACTCCTTTACCGGTTGAGCTATTGAGGCTCTAATTATTAACTAGCTTATGCTCGCGATTTCGCATCATTATATTGTACATCGACTATTAAAAAGAGGTTTTGGCTTCATACAGCGTTGTCTCTGTCACTCATACCTATGTGACGTTTTGTCGGTCTCAATGTCAGAGACAACGCTCTACGAAACCACTATCTCTTTCTAAAGGTCGATATGTACAATATTTACTGCCGGGTACTGTAGTAGTTTTAACTTTTGTTAACCAGGAGGCATGTACCTACCGCGCGCCGACAGCGGTCGTCTAGTGGTGGGCACATGGTGGATAGTGGTGCTGGTGGTGGTGACCACGTACTCCGGCAACCTGGTCGCCTTCCTCACCTTCCCCAAGTTCGAGATCCCCGTCACCACCGTGTCGGAGTTGCTGGAGAGTAAGAGCTACACGTGGTCGATCAAGCAGGGCTCTTTCTTGGAAACTCAGTTGAAGGTAGGTTGCTATACATATTATATAACTAGCTGATGCCCACAACTTCGTCCGCGTGGATTTACATTTTTCAAAATCCTGCGGGAACTCTTTGATTTTCCGGGATAAAAAGTAGCCTATGTGTTAATCCAGAGTATAATCTATCTCCATTCCAAAGTTCATCCAAATCCGTTCAGCCGTTTTTGTGTGATTGAATAACAAACATCTAAACATCCCCACTTTCACAACAACATTCACACTTTCACATTTAAAATATTAATATTAGGAATATTAGGATTAGAAATTAGGATTAAGATGTTAGAGACTTATTATACGGATTGTTGTACGAAAATATTTTACTGATCGATTTATATAGCTCATGCTTGCGACTCCGTCCGCGTGGATTTAGAAATTCTCAAATTGAGTCTGTCTATACCTTATAGAGCCTGCGTGAAAAATGTCAAGTTCATACACCTAGTGGTATATTGATAAAATATGGCAGTCGGTCAATTTTTCCTTTCATTTATAACTAACTAATGCCCACCACTTTGTCCACATGGGTTTAGGTTTTTAGAAATTCCGTGGGAACTCCTTGATTTTCCGGGACAAATGTAGCCCCGTCCTCGTTATGCAAGCCCCGTCAAAATCAGTTAAACAGGTGGCTCATTAAAACCTAGCAGACAGACAGGCACACTCTGGCATTCATAATATTTATTAACTAGATATGGATAAAAACCTTTATATTACAGAATTCGGACGAGCCAAAATACGTGTCTCTTCTAAAGCGAGCCGAGATGACATCTGCTACAGGTGCCGTTGAGGGCAACATGGCTGCCAGCTCCGGTGAGAATTGTTCTATCCTTGCAAACTACAACTTGGAAACAACACTTGTACAAGTATTATCGGCAGAGCAGATGGGCGCTTAGATACGACGTTACAATGGCGCTTGGATACAGATTTCTTCACGATGTTTTCCTTCACCGATTTCGCAGTGATAAAACTTTTTCTCTTCAGTTGAAAAACCCCGTAGTAAGGTAGGTATACCACAGTACTCTGGTGTAATAGTAGTAGTCACTTTAGGTATATAATCATCTCTTTCCTACATTGAACCAAATTAATGTTACGCCCACTGCATGTAAGACACGTACGAGGCGTTTTATTTATTTTTATTATTCATGTACCAAAATTGTAGTTACAAAGTAATAATAAATTAAACAAAGGTTTCTTCCAGCTTTTACACCCCGTTTCGCATTCATCGTGTTAAAATGCACCTTCCAACTAACAGGCCGACGCGACGACCGACGTCTTAGATCTCTCAGTTTTCAGTAATAATTTTAATTAATAAATGAATGAATGAAAATAATTAATCATTACCCTTATTATAAATGCGAAAGCGTGTTTGTTTGTTGGTTTGTCCTTCAATCACGTCGCAACGGATTGACGTGATTTTTTGTATGGGTATAGTCAATGACCTGGAGAGTGACATAGGTTACTTTATATCCCGGAAAATTAACGGGTTCCCACAGGATTTTTAAAAACTCAAATCCACGCTAACGAAATTGCGGGCATCAGCTAGTTATTAATACCTACTGGTAAAAACTGTTAGTTAATGGCTTCACTTGGTCCAAAGGCGCGGGTATCCTGAACCGGGTCCGCCACAACCGGCACGCACTGATCGACTGGAAGCTGCGGCTGCGGTACCTCATGAGAGCCGAGACCTTGAAGACTGACGCCTGTGACTTTGCTCTCAGTAAGTCAAGGCTTTTTTAAAGAAATTAAAAGCTACTAAAAAGCTCCTCCTATTAAAAGCTACGAAAAAGGTGTGATAGCCTAACTAGGTCGGTAAAAAGGTTAGGACGTCCGCTTTCTAATCGGAGGTCGGGAGTTCGAGCATGCACCTCTAACTTTTCGGAGTTATACGCGTTTTAATTAATTAAATATCACTTGCTTTAACGGTGAAGGAAAACATCGTGAGGAGACCTGCATGCCATGAGAGTTCTTCATAATGTTCTCAAAGGCGTGTGAAGTCTACCAATCTGCACATGGCCAGCGTGGTAGACTATGGCCAAACCCCTTCTCACTCTGAGAGGAGACCTGCTCTGTAGTGAGCCGGCGATGGGTTGATCATGATGATGATGGAAAAGCTCCTCACTAGTTAGAATATCGATTTCGCACCGCAAAGCACCGCGTTAGCAAAGCCCTACTAGGTGTTCCATTGATAGATCGAGATCAAACTAGTCACAGGGGTCGCTGGATCCAGACGGCGCAAGCTCGTGGCGTGTGGAAGTCTCTCTCAAAGACCATCCAGCAGTCTATGTCTATCGGTTAACGATGAAAACGACGACGACTGGCTTAAATACCTAAGCTTGCGCTAGGACAATAGTACAAGGTCCGTCGCTCACAGTGTGGTCCTCGGGTTGGTTGGCGTGCCGTGGTTCCGGCATGCCTCTAACGGCGTTTGGGGGCACGTAGTTCCCCAGTGGTGGGTCTGCTGCGACGGATGTCCGCTGGCGGAACAACGAGGTGTTGTTAGTCCCTTTGTGCTCCGTCGGTAGCGGTGGGATAGAATTTCGTAAGGTTTTTAGTCGGTAAAAGTCCGACATAACCACTGTGCTCCCCCGTGGCCGGTGGAATCCATGATGGATTTTCCTCACGAGAAAATAGGACAAGAGTAGAAAATAAGGTCAATGAATGCGTTTGAAACTTTGCATCTGCAGTCTTTCCAAAGGGTCTCAACGGTATTTCTCTGCCGCTAAGATGTAGATCTGCCCCCATTGAATTGAGCTTTATTTATCTTTAAAATAAATAAGTTATCTATTCGTTTCAGGTAAAGAAGAGTTTATGGACGAACAAGTGGCGATGATCGTGCCGGCTGGGAGTCCCTATTTGGCAGTTATCAATAAGGAGTAAGTGATGAATGAAAAAGTGATAATAACTTTTAAGATTCAAGAAGAAATTAGATAAATACTGCATACATTTTTTACGAAGCCTCCGCTGTCCGTTCGTCCGTATGTCTGTCTGCGGGCCTTGCCTCGTGAACCTTACCACTGACACATGATACATATGGTATGATATGATGGTAGAATGTAGATACATAAAATAATTGCCGCTCAACAAATGACAAAAAAAATAAAAATAAAAAAAAATTAAAAAGTGTTATTTCTTGTACGATGGTACGGTACGGAACCCTTTCATGTATGAGTCCGACTCGCACTTGACCGATTTTATTTTCAGAATAAACCGCATGCACAGAGCGGGGCTCATCGCAAAGTGGTTGAGCGCTTACTTGCCGAAGCGCGACCGGTGTTGGAAGACCTCGGCCGCGGCTCAGGAAGTCAGCAACCACACCGTGAACCTCAGAGACATGCAGGGCTCCTTCTTTGTGCTCTTTTTAGGTAGGTACATAACAAACGTCTTATTTTTGAAACTAGCTTATGCTCGCGACTTCGTCCGCGTGGACTACACAAATTTCAAACCCCTATTTCAAAAACCCTTTCTTAGCGAATGCCCACGTCATAATAGCTTCTGCATGCCAAATTTCAGCCCGATCCGTCCAGTAGTTTGAGCTGTGCGTTGATAGATCAGTCAGTCAGTCATCAGTCACCTTTTCCTTTTACATATTTAGATAAGACGCGACTTGAAAGGAATTTATTCGAAACTCACTCCAAACTCAATGAAATTTTGTAGGCTCTCCAGATTCTGTAAAAGTGTGTAGTTAAATTTACACAGGTACAAAGATTTACATACAAATCTTTTGTTTATAAGACTAAATACTATTATATATTCTGTGACTAAGATCTTACAAATTGCTCTGATTTATAAGGAAGATATTATAAGAGTAGATGATAGGATAAACTCAAACTCAAAGCATTAAGTAATTCAAAATGACTAAGGGGTCTGATAAGATCCTTTTAACCTTTTTGATGTTTCCAGGTTTCTTTATTGCATCGACTGTATTGGTGCTGGAGTGGATCTACAACAGACGCAAGAAGATGGTCGAACAAATAGTCATTAAACCTTACATGGAATAAACAAGCGTTTTATTTATAAGTAGCTACCTCATTTTTTTTTGTTACAAAACCACTTTATTACCTTCCATGTTATATAGTACGAGGGCTACAGAGAAATATATAAGCGGATGCAGTGAGAATCAAACTTATTGGCGGTTGAGAAGTTAGTTACAAGTCGCGTTGCAATTTGCAAAGGAACCTACTGATTAATACTAAAGAACAAGATCTCAGGACCGCCAGACCTTATTTCGGAGCTGAAGGAAGGTAACAGTGCAATTTCAATACGAAAGTCCGAGGGGCATAGGTTATATGACGTCATGGCAAAAATTCGATATGGCAAATATTATGACAAAGAAAACATAATATGATAAGAACAAAATATAAAGTTGAGATAAATAATTAATTGGTATCGAATAAAAATTCACAATAGGTAGGTAGGTATATACCTACCTATATAATATATAGATTCTAGAAATACTTGATTGGTATTTTAAATATAAACCGTTATAGTCACCAGTGATATTTTTTTAAAGAAGTAACCTAGTCAGGTTTTACTTCCTGAAATTTATCTTGTTTTGAAACGTTACGAAACGTATCAATTTTAATATTAGATGAACATCTTCTTTATTATCAAAAAAACCGGCCAAGTGCGAGTCAGGCTCGCGCAACGAGGGTTCCGTAATTCAGTCGTATTTTTCCGACATTTTGCACAATAATTAAAAAACTATGATTCGTAAAAATAAATAAAAATCAGTTTTAGAATGCACAGGTAAAGCCCTTTCATATGATACCCCACTTGATATACTTAGTTGTCTTACTTCGAAAATTGAAAATACTAATTATTACCTAGTTTATGACCACAAATTAATTTTTTTCGTGTGATGTAACGACAAAATCACGGTTTTCAGATTTTTCCCCTAATGCCAGCTACAAGACCCCTCGTTCTGACAAATTTCAAGATTCTAGGTCAACGGGAAGTACCCTGTAGGTTTCTTGACAGACAGACAGACAGACAACAAAGTGATCCTATAAGGGTTCCGTTTTTCCTTTTGAGGTACGGAACCCTAAAAATAGATAATACTCGCTACTTCGTCCGTGTGGATTTAGTTTTTTTAACGTTCTCCCGTTCTCTTCGTTCTTTGTCATGATACATAATATGCCCATCTCCAGGATGCAAGCTATCTCTGTACTAAGTAGATGATACCCGTGACTTCGTTCACGTAGATGAAGGTTTTTACTCCTTGGGAGCTCTTTGATTTTTTGGGACAAACAATTTGATCTTCCGCGTAAATTAATTCCGTGGAAAATCTTTAATTTTCCAGCATAAAAAGTAGCCCATATAATTCCATGCTATCTTTGTACCAAATTTTGTGTGAAAAGCTAGCAGACAGGTAAATGGGGAGACAGATATTATATACGTTTTCATTTATACCTAAGTAATATTATTATATTTCCATTTATACAAAGCTATATAGGTACTGTTGAGAGGAATTAATGCGCAATAATTTCATATCTGATAGGTATTGTTTGCATTCAACTACTGACTACATTTTCAAATGTAAATAGGTAGTTAATTAATATGAATAATGCATTAATACGTATCCACATATATTTTATCATTATCATGGTTGGATTAATACTATAAGGTAAAAAGGCCATATTATTAAAGCAATCTCTTTAGTTCCTATAAAAATGCGGAATGATCTAGGAATCCATTGCATCGTTATCCCATAACTTCCACCTACCATAATGTGAGCAAAAAAAAAAAAAAAAAGACTTATACAGCAAGCGTTCCACCCTAGCTTCTTTTATAACAATCGAAATAAAGACATCACTTCAAAAGAGAATCCACAGACTGAGGATACACCCACTGAGATGGAATCTGAAATGGATGATACACCTGAACCTTCACAAAACGATTGGCAATCAGTGCCTGAAATTCGGATAAATAAACGGAGGAGAGTGAGTGTGACTCCTCCACAGTCAAATGCAGTACCTGTTCACAACAAATTCTCAGGGCTACGTGTAGAAGACAACGAACAGGAAACCACCAAAACCAAAATAAGTAGACCTCCACCAATTGTCTTATATGGAATCAAAGATGTCACGAAGCTAACTGACCTTATAGCAACTGTAGTCGAAAAAACAGATTTCTCATTAAAGATAGTTACTAAAACACAAATGAGAGTTACATGTAATAATGCTGATATCTACAAAAAGGTCATACAGTTAGTTAGGGAACATAATCTTATAGGCCACACTTTTACACAAAAAAATGAAAGACCATACAGGATTGTAATAAAAAACCTACATCACACCACACCCCTGGAAGCTATAAATGATGCAATAGAAAAAACCGGCAACAAAGTCAAAGGGAAAATAATAAATGCTAAGTATGGGCCAGAGAAAATCCCTCTATCTACATTATTTGTCAATCTAGAGCCTGGACCTAATAACAAAGCGGCTAAAGAAATCAAACAAATCTATAATACCATAGTGACCATAGAAGATCCCAAACGCAAAAAGACAGTGCCACAATGTAAACGTTGCCAACAATATGGGCACACGCAAAATAACTGCATGAGACCCTATAGATGCGTCAAATGCGCAGGAGCACACAAAACTACTGAATGCACCAAAAAGGATCGTAATACTCCAGCTAAGTGTGCCCTATGTCTTGGCGACCATCCTGCCAACTACAAAGGTTGCAATGTTTATCTGGAAATTAAAAATAGAAAATTTAATAAGAAAAGCAATCAGACAAATATGTACAACAGACCAAATCAACCCAAGGTTACCAACATGCAAACAGAAGGACCCTGGGAGAAAGATGACCCAGCAAGCCAAAAGTATACAGACTGCAAGCCAGAGCAACCTGAACATAAAAACCGTAGTGAAAGACCCAAATCTACTAGAAAAACATATGCACAAGCTGCTGCCAACAAAGACACAACAAATCTAGAAAAACTCGAACATCTTCTCACAAAACAAGCTGAAAAGCTAGATATACTAATTGGACAAATGAGCACTCTTATGGGCTTGCTGACCACAGTCATTAACAAACTCGCCAACTAACGGCACTTAGAATAGCAGCATGGAACATAAACGGCCTTTCAGGCCATAAACTAGAATTACTAACAATGATAAACATAAACAAAGTTGACATTATGCTCATAAGTGAGTCACACTTAACAGATGCAACAGCCTTTTCGCTTCAAGAATTTTGCGTGTATGTGACTAATCACCCCGACGGTACAAGTCACGGAGGCACTGCAATACTCGTAAGAAAGAACATCAAGCACAATCTTGCACCATCATTCCGCACAGAATATATACAAGCAACAACAATATGTGTACACGATAAAATTGGTATATTTAATGTGACTGCTGTATACTGCCCTCCAAAGCATAAGATAGATGAAGCTACCTTTACCAAATTTATCAAATCTTTGGGCCCAAGATTCTTAGCAGGTGGCGATTGGAATGCGAAAAATGAATGCTGGGGTTCTAGACTTACTTTAACCAGGGGTAGGGAATTAAAAAATGCAATGGATAAAAACAACACTAAAGTGCTCAGTACAGGAGAGCCAACATACTTTCCTGCAGATCCGAACAGAAGGCCAGACCTTCTAGATTTCTTTCTCTATAAAGGTTTTACAGAACACTATCTAATGATAGAAAGTTGTTACGATACTTCAGATGATCACTCGCCTATTATCGCTACTATCAGCACTACTATAATTGATAAAAACCCTAAACGACATCTATACAATAAAAGAACTGACTGGTATGCATTTAGCGAGTTTATTACTGAACACATTAACCTAAACGTTTCTCTTAAGACAGAGGGTGAAATTGAAATAGCAACGATCAATTTCACAAACTTGGTGCAAAAAGCTTGCTGGTTAAGTACACCACAAGAAACAGCCAAAGAACTTGCGTTCCAAAATGTACCTTTCCTGACTAAAGAAAAAGTGATGGAGAAAAGACGCCTAAGAAGAATATGGCAAACGCAACGAAGAGCAAAAGACAAATCGCTACTTAATAAAGCCATTCATGACCTAAAAGCATATCTGAGAGAAGTAGAAGATGAAACCCTTCAAAACAGATTAGAAAATATGTCTCCGACAGGCAATAACGAGCATTCCTTATGGAAGGCTATTAAGTCGACTACTGGCCCGCAGGTTCAATCACACCCGCTGAAACTGGATGATAACACATGGGCAAAAACTGACTCTCATAAGGCAGAAGTGTATGCACAATTTCTTGATACAATTTTTACTCCGAACACAAGGGATGAAACTTACAATAATGAGAATGAAATTGATGATTACCTGAATAGCGATCTCCAACTTAGTCTTCCTATAAAGTGTTTTACCCCAGCCGAAGTCTCACGAGCAATAAAACACCTTGAAAACCGGAAAGCTCCAGGATTTGACCTTATAACTGGAGAAGTCCTTAAGCAGCTCCCAAAGAAAGCCATTGTCTTTCTCACAACACTTTTCAACTGTATACTTAGGACATCCTATTTCCCACAAGTATGGAAAGTTTCTCATATAATTATGATACCAAAACCTGGGAAAGACCCCTTTATTGTCTCATCATATAGACCCATCAGCCTACTACCTGTCATATCAAAGCTCTTTGAAAAACTTCTTCTATGTCGCATGAAAGCTGTTATTACAAAAGAAGCTCTTATACCAGATCACCAATTTGGCTTCAGACAAGGTCACTCAACCGTAGAACAAATCCATAGAGTAGTTAACAAAGTAAGGCAGTCCCTAGAAAAAAAAGAATATTGCTCAGCCGCATTTTTGGATGTTCAGCAGGCCTTTGACAGAGTTTGGCACAAAGGCCTTTTATACAAAGTAAAGATTAACTTTCCTCACAACATTTATACTCTGCTGAAGTCGTATTTGCAAGACAGGATATTCCAGGTCGTAGTGGGAGATAACTGTTCCCAGTTCTACGATATCAAAGCTGGTGTTCCGCAGGGATCAGTGCTAGGACCGATCCTTTACACCCTATACACGGCCGACCTACCCGAAACACCAAGTATCCTTACCGCGACGTTTGCAGACGATACAGCGGCACTGAGTAGTCACCCAAATCCAAAAGTAGCATCCCAGAGATTACAGGGCCACTTGGATAATATTGATAAGTGGATGCGAAAGTGGAGAATCAAAGCTAGTGCATCCAAATCAACCCACGTAACCTTTGCGCTTAGACCCGAAGATTGCCCACAGGTGAAACTTGGTAACGAGACTCTGCCACATGGTAATGTTGCCAAGTACCTTGGTATGCATCTTGATAGAAGGCAAACATGGCAAGCACATATTAAAAAAAAGAGAGAAGAGCTGCGTATTCGCACTAGATCGCTAATGTGGTTACTTGGCAGACACTCTAGACTATCACTCAATAACAAAATACTCATATACAAGAGCTTCCTAAAACCTGTATGGACATATGGTTTGGAGTTGTGGGGCACAGCCAGCAACTCTAACATAGAAATACTACAGCGATATCAAAATTCAGTCTTTCGCACAATACTCAATGCCCCGTGGTTTACCAAAACAACAGAAATACACGAATATCTTGGAATGCCCACAATTAAAGAAGAAATAAATATTAATGCAAAGAAACACAAGGCCAGGCTTGAAGTCCATGCAAATAGTCTGGCAGTGTCACTTACCACATGCAGCAGAGTTAGTAGGCTGAAAAGAGTCACAGTAGAAGAACTGTCAAGTACACACTAAAGCCAGCGAAAGCATTATGAGAAGAGTTTCTTGATGGAGTGACCTTCTCTCAACCTTGAATGCACTCATACAATCTGATAAAAGTCCATCCAATGACTGATTGCAGATGGCTTTGAAATATCAAAAAAAAAAAAAAAAAAAAATAATAATAATGTGAGCAGTTAGACACTCGACAATGAGAAAATATATGACGCAGACTTCTAAAAGGTGAAAATGAACCATAATAGAAATGCATAAACTTGAAGAATTGCATTGAACAACTGCTCAAGACACCGAGTCTTAATTTTTTCTTTTTAAAAGCTTTTATTTAACTTGCAATGTGTGTATGTCAGGACCTATGTTTTTAGGGTGGAATCTTGCAACTCAATTTTGAAGCAGATATCTTCAACCGATTGAGCTGGTTGGTATATACGTTTAGTTTTTTTTTTTTTTTTAATTCAGTAACAAGTTAGCCCTTGACTGCAATCTTACCTGGTGGTAAGTGATGATGAAGATGATAGCGGGCTAACCTGGAAGGGGTATGGCAGTTTTTATTAAACCCATACCCCTTTGGTTTCTACACGCCATCGTACCGGAACGCTAAATCGCTTGGCGGCACGGCTTTGCCGGTAGGGTGGTAACTAGCCACGGCCGAAGCCTCCCACCAGACCAGATCAGAAATTTAGAAATTATAAAATTCCAAACCCCTGCCAGGAATCGAACCCGGGACCTCCCACTAATAAGTATGTTAATTAATAAGTTTGGATGACAATGCATGGCTATGGCTATAGACTATGTGACGTCATTCTAAATCCAACATGGCGGAACACCCAAGATGGCGAACTAGTTATTTTTACCGCACTCCTACAATATGGGTATCCTCTCGGAGTAAAAAGGCGTTTGACCATAATCTACCACTACCAAGTGCGGACTCGCAGACTTCACTCACCTATGAGAACATTATGGAGAACTCTCAGGCATGCAGGTTTTCTCACTATTTATTCCTTCAGCGTTAAAGGATTTTTTTTTGTCTACCATAAAGCACCATTATAACATAATGGCAGCTTTATTGCTTTGATAAAGCAAGTGATGTTTAATTACTTAAAACACACATTACTCCGAAAACTTAGAGGGGCCTGCCCGCGATCGAACCCCCGACCCCCGATTAGGAGGCAGACATCCTATAACAACTAGGCTAGGCTATCACAGCTTCTTATTAAGCTTACAGACTGGCTGGTTAGTGTATCGAAACCAGCTTGGCGATTCCAGCTAAGCTGCATCATTCACTTAGAATTAATGGTAAGTATTCTTGTTACAACAATGTAAGTAAGTATTCTTCTTCTATATTATATGTATATAAAAGGAAAAGGTGACTGACTGACTGATCTATCAACGCACAGCTCAAACTACTGGAAGGATTGGGCTGGGCATGCAGATAGCTACGAGTATTTTGACGTAGGTATCCGTTAAGAAAAGATTTTTGAAAATTCAACCCCTAAGGGGTGTAATAGGGGTTTGAAATTGGTGTAGTACACGCGGACGAAGTCGCGACCATATGCTAGTATATAGTAGGTAGGCAATCGCAGGTTCAGTGAACTTGTAACTATAGAGGTCAGTGGTTGTAACTTGTAATAGAATAAAAAACCTTGCAGGAAAATTTGGAATTGATAGATTGATAGATATTTTTATGGCGGTAATTTAGGTACGATAAAACTCTAAAATGATAAAATCTAGATTTATCTGGATCCGAAATTTTATTTTATGTCCTCGTCATTGTTAAAAAACTTGAAATCTGGATAAATCTAGATTCATTTTACATTCTTAATTTTATTTTTTGTTTTCGTTACTGCCATCGAAATATAAATAAGTTACTGTCAAAAACCTAAACATCGGCGTTTGTTAGTTTGCCTAGCCCCTAAATAGGCAGTCTTACCTACTAGACCAGTTAATATATTAAGTAGGTACTAGATGATGTCCGCGACTTCATCCGCGTGGATTTAGGTTTCTAAAAATCCCATGGGAACTCTTTGATTTTCCGGGATAAAAGTAGCCTATGTCCTTCCCCGGGATCCAAGCTGTCTCTATACCAAATTTCGTCAAAATCGGTTGGGCCGTGAAAGGCTAACAGATACATAGACAGACAGACACACTTTCGCATTTTTAATATTAGGATGGATATGGACGTTGTTTCAAATTTTACCTACCGCAAGCACCCGCAATAAATCTATTCCGTATCTCCTTAACATGATACATGATACATGACAGCAGCGGGATTTCAGGTCTGATCTGCTCTCGTTACACCCATAATATGTCTAGGCTAACTTGAGTTGACACTATAGAGACCAGTAAAACAACTTTTCACTTTGACTGGTCAAGTAAGATTCAACGCATACCTACATATCGATTGGAGTGGATGCTACATGGTACTAAGCCACCAGTTCAGAAAGTAGATTATACTGAGAAGAGCCGGTACGAAACTCAGCAACCTACGATTGCATGTAGTGTACAATGATAAATAATAAATATTAATCATGCCGGCAAAGTGGTGAAATAAAATTTTGATAAATATTTTTTTTTTAGGGTAGCTCCCCTACATGTAAAGTGGGGATGATTAATTTTTTATATCTGTTTTTCGAGGATTGTGACTACGGAACCCTACACTGCGCGTGGCCCGCCACGCACTTGGCCGGTTTTTTAAAAATCCCGTGGGAACTCAGTCACTTTCCAGGTCTTAAACTATACCCATGCGAAAATCACGTCGATCCGTGGCTCCGTTGCGACGTAATTGAAGGACAAACCAACAAACCAATAAACCAACAAACAACACACTTTCGCGTTTATAATAGGGGTAGTGATAATATTTGCATGGTTCCATGCTATTGTTTCCATGCAAATTTAGGCAATTCGAGGTGCGCCGCTGTTTTGCCTTTCGACTATAACATACAACATAATATTTATTTAGTCACTCGACGCAGCCGTGGGCACATCGTGAACGCACGATGACAGTATTATTATTATCTAATGCAATGCTGTTTCCATGATATTATACCCATATACCGGTTGTTAGGGCAATTTGGCTTTCCTCCAAATTCCGAAGATGCTCGTGAACTCACTTAATTGCTACACACGTTAACGATATGGCTTGAAGTGCTCTTATGTTTAACTTAAGGTAGGTAGGTATAGTAGGCGACAGGTCGAGATGGCAATCGGGGAATGAGACGGCGGAATGTCCTGCACACCCGCACGTCACCCACGCTACCGCGCACTGGGTTAGGGCGGGTGTACGGGGCGTCCCCACCCCGATTGCCATCTCGACCTGTCGCGTACTATACCTATAACAAACTGCCCCATTAATATACTGTCAACGGAAACTTTCTGGCAATGCATGACGTGATTTCTAATACTACTCCGAAGAAAATTTAAAAAAATTAGACTTTCAAATAAGTACTTTGAAGAAAGATTTTTTACACCTTTATTACCTGTCTCTCTCAAAGTCACCATGATCCAAACAAACGTTCCTCCCTTGGGGACAACACGCAGAGAAACTTTCAGCTTCTATAAAATAAGGAAGGTCTGGCACGAGCTGGCTCTCTCTTTATAATACTGAAGGCGCGAATAAAGTAGGGACTCTTGACTTTAACCAATTGTATATCACTTACCTACTTTAACGGCGAAGGAAATCATCGTGAGGAAAGCTGCACACCTGAGAGTTCTTTATAAAGTTCTCAACGGTGTGTGAAGTCTGCCAATCCACACTTGGCCAGCGCGGTGGACTAAGGCCTTACCCCTTTTTAATCTGAGAGATGCTTAAAACGCACACAGCTTAGAAGTGCGTCCCCGGGATCGAACCCTCGACTAGCAGGCCAATCCACTAAACTATCACCGCTTTGTTGTAGTCACAATATGACGTTCAGGAAATATGAATTCGGAAAAATCCATTTGAATTGAAATTAATAGAAATGAATTAACTATACAAATGTAACTTAGTATAGAACAAACAAGGCTACGTCACGAAACCAGTATGAAAATGACTAAAAACCCGTCTCTTGATTCTTTAAATATTTACTACATAAATAGATGTGGTTCCCGGCCGGTCTCAGTTTTCAATTGGTTCTCGTCCGATTCGGTCATTAAAATTCTGTTAATTCAGTATTGTTTCGTATTTGCGTATTTGGAAAAATTTAGGTGTCAATGAAAAGATCTCAGAGAAAATTCGCGATAACGGACAAGTTTTTGCCAAGGTTAGTTTTTAACTGTTTCTTTTTACTTTTATGGAGAAAACAACATGAAGTTTTCATTCTTTAGGTTTACGAGAAAATGTATATAAAAGTCGAAGCTGTTTTCTTTTTTAACCTCAGTGCCAACAAAAGTAATAAATAAAGTGCTTATTAGTAGGCACAACTTTCGAAATTCGAATCTTCAATGAATAATGGATATGTAAGGTGCCAATTTCAATCAAGTTTTGAACTTTAAACTTTAAACGACGTAATCTTATGCCAGTTTAGTACATATTTTAATTTTGGTAATATCTACGACTAGTATAATAAGTTCATCAATAAAACCCGTATAAGTAGTTTGAACCAGTCAGCTGTTTTGGTCTATATCTACTCGTGTGATTGTAAGATGTACCTAGAAGAAGAAAAATTCGCTTCTTAAATCTTTAACCTACTTATTTAGATCTCAGGTTAGACCTTTATTCAGCTATTTGAGATTTCCTTCTGCTTTCAAACATTTATTTTCGCTGTAGTTTTCCACGATAAAAAATCATAATCCATGTTATAATTAATAGTAGGTATGTGTTAGTAGTCTTTTTGTATATTAATTGTCATGTTTTATATTGGTATAGGTACTCTGGTAATAAAATACCTAAGCATTCCATAGAATACCTATAACATTCAGGCAATATAAAATACTAGCTTATGCTCGCGACTTCGTCCGCGTGAACTACACAAATTTCAAACCCCTATTTCACCCCCTTAGGGATTGAATTTTCAAAAATCCTTTATTAGCGGATGCCATGTCATAATAGCTATCTGCATGCCAAATTTCAGCCGAAGAAGGATTTTTGAAAATGCGACCCCTAAGGGGGTGAAATAAGGGTTTGAAATTTGTGTAGTCGACGCGGACGAAGTTACGAGCATAAGCTAGTTATATTACATGGCTAATTTAATACATGTTATATTACATGGCTAGTTATATTACATGGCTTTAAGTTGTGATGTGTGGCACAATTGTATAAATAAACGTCTTTTCTTTCTTTCTTTCTTCTTTCTTTCTAATATTTATTTTTAAAAAAAAGGTCGATGTACCTATAATATTTCTTGGCGGTGACTGTATAAGCTCACAGCGGTTAGGCCGGTCGACGAAACTCAGAGGAGGTAAACTCTAAGTTATAGGACTATGCCCCTGGGTATAAGGGCGCACGTGATCCAAGACACGTTTGGTTACATCGACAACATGTTTACAACGGAAAGTAAATCAATGCGGTGATTTCTAGTCGACCACGAGGGCGTCGCGTGCTTTAAACGTGCAAGCTTTACAACAGACGACATTTTGAAGTGGAGAGAACTTATTGCATTGAAGTGTCGTAGATTCCTACATCACCTGAATTGCAGTTTGGATGCAGTAGACTTAACTGCATCGCAACTGCATGTCGATTGCACGTTGTGTGCACGCGATCTGCAAAGTTGGTCAATCAGTCCAAATAGACCCTTGTTAAAAGGTCATCGTCGTCATCGCAACCCATCGGCGGTCCACTATTTAGTATAGGTGCCCTCTCAGAATGGCAAGGGTTTGGCCACAGTTCACCATGCTGGCCAGGTGCGCATAGGCAAACTTCACACAACTTTGAGAAAATTATGGAGAACTCTCAGGCCTGCAGGTTTTCTTACAATTGGTTTGTTAGATTGATTAAGTAGGAGGTCAAAGCAAGTAAATTATATATTTATCTGATAATGCATTATAAACTCCAAATATTAAGAGTTACGTTCCCGAGTAATAGGCCGAGGTCTTAAGTCTTAAACAAGGCTTACGTCGACTCAACAAAATTAAACCTACTCTCTGGGGAAGTTCGAAATTGCTGATTTTTGATTTCATTCTACCTCTGGATTGTAAATTCTCCGATTTGTTATTTATTCATATTTGAAACTATATTTTCAAGAATTCTTTTTTAGTGCACTTCTTGGCCATATAACCTCGTAAAACATAATATCCTCCGTATGGCATATTAATGTATCCAGCTCGTTAGAATAGTCAAGGAAATAAGCACGCACGCACTTTTAACTTGTCGAAGATATGTTTATTTTAAGCAATTAAATATTTGTTGTTATAAATAAAATAAAACATCGTGAGGAAATTTTCATGCTTGGGAGTTCTCCATAAATGTTCTCAAAGGTGTGTGAAGTATGCCAATCCTCACTTGGCCATCGTGATGGACTATGGATAAGATGCTCTTCCTATTCTGAGACCCGTGCTTAGTAGTGTACCGGCGACGGCTCGATCATGTTGATGTATTGACAGCCTACTGCGTTTGACGCACAGAGATACTTGCCTGCAAGGTTTTTTATGCTAAAACCAAAGGGTATCTCGACAGAACCTAAATCTACGCTGACGAAGTCGCAGGCGAGGTTGAAGCGGACCATGTCGTATCGTAATCGCGTCGTGTTGTCTTTAGATCTTTAGCTATAAGTTGTGACACCAAAATCATGTCACAGTCATTGAACTTTTAGAGTTGGAAAACTGGTGAGTTAATAAAATTAAAGAGTATAAACAGTTGATTAGGATTGTTGTCTAACAAACACTGTGGGCTGACTGTACTATTGTGGTTCGCGCCGATGAGATCCTATAATCTGTCTGTCTGACTGTTAAAGTTACTGTTAACCCATATTACCATCATCATTATCAACTGATAGAGTCCATTGCTGGACATGGGTTTGAGTAGACCTCCACACGCCACGTGTTTGCGCTAGGGTTATGAATCCAGCGGCTCCCTGCGACTCGTTTGATGTCGTCCGGAGATCCGATACGACCGGAGAAAAATCAGGCGCACTAAATGAAAGGGTATAGCTGTGATAGCCTAGTTGTTAGGACGTCCGCCTACTAATCGGAGGTCGGGGGTTCGATCCCGGGCACGCACCTCTAACTTTTCGGAGTTATGTGCGTTTTAAGCAATTAAATATCACTTACTTTAACGGTGAAGGAAAACATCGTGAGGAAACCTGCATGCCTGAGATGAGAGTTCTCCATAATGTTCTCAAAGGTGTGTGAAGTCTACCAATCCGCACATGGCCAGTGGTAGACTATGGCCAAAACCCTTCTCTATGGTAGGAAACGCGCGGGATGATTACGTATCCCGCGACAGACTTGCGACAGCGCGTAAATCTCGCGATCATTGCTGTCAAACTTCACACGTAACAGCGGCTAGAGAGAGAAAGCAATAGCCACAAATCAAAATAAGAAGAAGAAGAAGAGAGACAGCAAATAAACTGTCGCATTGCTACTGTTGTCAACTTTTTACGTAATCATCCCGCCGTGCTCTGTATTGAGCCCGCGATTAGATTAGATTTATTTATTTGCTTTCATGTACATTGATGAATTTTTTTTTTTTTTAAAGAATATTAGCCATATTAAATGACTAATATTCCCCTTTCCTCTCCAACTAAGCGTCAGGCTTGTGCTAGGAGTAGGTACCACAATAGTGCAACGGGCGGGTTTTGAACCGTCGACCTTTCGGTTTTCAGTCCACTGCTTTACCGATTGAGCTATTGAGGCTCAAATTGCGATGGGTTGATCATGATGAAATGAAAGGGAAAGGGCAGCGTTGAGAGTCAGTTGATGTATTGTGCGTTGTGAGTGTGACCCATATAAGAGATATGTACATATATAGCTAACAGTAGCTGTGCCTTCATTTCTCTGATTCAAGTCCCACTCACAGCGTTGCAGATGCGCGCGGTCTCGAAGTAAAGCAAAATAACAGGCTTTATTTTTCTCTTTAGGGGTCCGTACCCCAAGGGTGCCAACCTCTTGTTTTTTTTTTTTTTTTTGGAACAAGAGGAAAAATGTACGTTAAAAAAAAAAATGCTATAAAAGATGCAAAAAAAGACAAAAAAGAAAAATAAGAATATTATTATTAAAAAAAAAAAAAAAACTAGCATAGTCTAAGTAAAGCCTAGTGTAACGTAGTATCCCTAACGCACTGCACTTAGTGTGTAGTAGCACCAATTTCAACAAAGCAATAAGAAAGGCAAACGGAAAAAAAAGCCAATCTTTTAGTACCGACCTAGAACAGTCTCCGACCGCCATGTCGGAGGAAAAAAAGGGAGGAACACATAAAAAAAAAAAAAAAAAAAAAGAAGGGTGCCAACCGGACCCTAAGCCTCTGCTGTCCGTCCGGCCGTCAGCCCGTATGTCTATCAGCGGGCTGTTTCTCGTGAACCGTAATAGGTAGAGAGTTGAAATTTTCACAAAATATGTGTTTCTGCTACCGCTGTAACAACAAATAATAAAAGTTAAAATAATGGCCGACATGAAAATTTAAAAAAAATAAAAAGTGTTATTTCTTTTACGATGGTACGATACGGAACCATTTTTGTGCGAGCCCAACTCGCACTTGGCCGGTTTTTCTTAAAGTTTTGATGACATGTGAATAGAGAGTTTTTACTTCAGTTTCAGTAAAGACTAAGGGCTATTTACAAAAATCCGTCTAAAATCCGTACGTAGGTACCTACATGTCATTCCTAGACTCGCTGATACTTTTATAAATGTTAGTATTCGTTGGTTTTCGGGCTATATATTTACATAATCATTTGTAAATTTAAATTAATTTATTATGTGCATTAATTTATCTGTAAATATAAAATTCGAAGTCCTGACTGACTGACTTATTTATTATCAACGCAAAGCCTAAACCGCTGGTTCTAGAAACATGAAATGTGGAGGGTGTGTTATTAAATTCCACCCCTAAGTGGGTCAAATGGGGGTTTGAAATTTATGTAGTCCACGCGGACGAAGTCGCGAGCATAGGCTAGTAAGTTATAAGGCTGTGACATACGAACGGACGGACTAATGGAAATTGAGGAAATTCACTCAATTAGACTTGGAGACCGGATATTAGTAGGTAGGTAGGTATATCTCAGGACTACGCGTTTCAATTTCTGCATACATCATGAGGTAACAACGTCTTTAAACGTAAAATTGTAGTCAATTAGAATGAAAAGAGAAACATTATTAATTACTAGCTGCCCCGGCGAACTTCGTACCACCTAACAGTCGATTCTTTTTCAGGCAATTTCTTAAATTTTTCTCTCCGTAAGTACCATCCTCGTACTTCAAGGAATATTATAAAAAAAGAATTAGCGAAATCGGTTAAGCTGGTCTCGAGATTTGCGATCAGCAACACATTTAGCGATTCATTTTTATATATAGAGATTATTACCTGAGTAAGGCCACCAGGCTTCTATTATTACATAATTAATAACATAATACATATGTAAAATACAATAAACCCTTGAAAACAATATTGAAATGAGGATGATGGCATCGCAACAGGGTATTGCATCAGGCAGTTAGTCCAGTTATACAGCTTCGGGACGTAATGCCATCGATATGCTAATCAACAGGTTATGCAGTACTTAATGCGTTACCATGAAGTAATTTATTATTTTATAGCTTTGGGTGCAGTAAATTATAATTTTTACTTATTTTTCATTTCACGTCATGTTAGGTTAGTTAAGGAGCAACTTATCGACTAAAAAAACAAAGCCATACTTACCAATATTATAAACTAGCTGCCCTGGCGAACTTCGTACCGCCAAAAAGTCGATTCTTTTTCAGGATTTTTTTAAATTTTTCTCTCCGTAAGAACCATCCTCGTACCTCAAGGTACGTACCTTTTCGAAAACTTCTTTCTTATTACAGCACAGCATAAACTTAATAATAATATCTTTATCTTGTTCTCTGAAAGAAAGAAAGAAATCTCGCAACAAGTTCAAAGTTGAAAATTCCTGTTGTTGAAAAATCCTGATACCTACAATCTAAAGGATTATTTCAATGACAACAAAGCCTGGGAATGAGTTGCCAAACAGCTTTGATAGTTCTAATAAGTATTAGTGATTTTGTAAAGTGGTGATAATAAAAAAGAATACCCGGCTGAGTTTGTTGTGGGCTCTTCTCAGACCTGGGCGCATTTGGAACCCTCGTAGCTTCAGTTTTAATTTGACGTATTAATTATCACCACTACATCATTGTATTGCAGATTCAGCAAGTGTAAAGCGTATAAAATAATACCCAATTTGAATAAATGATTTTGAGTTTGAAAAATATTTTGCAAAAATATTTGTAATTTTTCTGCAAAAATATTTGTAACAGGCACACAAAGTTAGTAGGTAATAAAACTAGTCGACTTGGCTCGGCTTCTTTTGGATGGAACTACTGAAAACCCTTTCTTATTGGGGTTCTTGTTATGTAGAAAATCTACATGCAACATCTCAAGTTTACAGACCTCACGATTGTTGTACGTTAATATATCAGTCAGTTTCTTCTTCTAAAGTTTATATATGGTGTAACATCAGGCTTGAAAAGGATTTAGGCGCAATCTCCACGGGCGTGGGAATCGCGGCGATAGTCTCGCCGTGTGACAAAAGTCGATACAAGCTATCGCCGCGATAGTATCGCCCTGTGGAGATTGGCCCATACAGTTTGTATTGAATTTTGTCACACGGTGAGACTGTCGTGCTGAAGTATGATAAACTATATAAACTAAAGATTTTTTCTTTCTATTCCAGGCTTTGTAAAAACCTGTGCACCAGAAAAGGCAGCCGTAGAGCTAACACCGGGAACCGTTTGGAACACTCGGTTCTTACCCACATTCAGCACGTGCCGTAGATTCATCACCAGCCCCTCTCCATCACTCATCACCATCATCCCCCAAGCCCCAGTTAACACCATGGCCCGCGGTGATGAAAACAAGACAGCCACCAAGGCTACTCACGCCTGCAAGCAATTCGACGTCTCTGCTCCTATGAAGTAAGTTATCACCGGCTAATTATCATTCCTCATCATCATCATCCCCCAAACCCCAGTTAACACTTAACACCATGGCCCGCGGTGATGAATGCTATCTTTAAATTATAAATATTAACTTTTCGTGCTTGTGATAGAACATAGCATCACTCATAATACCTAGTATAAGTCCCGTACATTGCTATTGCGCTGGAACCATGTCTCATTAACATCGAAATAACGTCATTTTGACGTCAGCCGAAATAAAAATATACCATCAGCTTGCTGACGTCACTAAAATGGCGGCCACACACATTAGCAATTTGCGGGACTTATACCAAATGATAATGTAATTTAAATTTAAACTTATGCCGCTCTCATTTGTCATTTTCTGTTACAAGTTTACAACACCTGTCGCGTGCATCGCATTGTTAGTAACGACGCTGTACGACATGTTATTTCGTCGACAAACGACTACCTAGTAGCGTAAAATTGATGATAGAGTCCCATTTGTTTTCAGATCACCTTTACCTTTATATTTCAAATAATATGTATTTACACACCCGTTATTTCGTTGTCAACAAGGAAACCTTATAGTGTCGCCATGTTCGTCGCCTGTTAAAAATTTTGGCGGTCAATTTTCCGAAGCGTCTGAATTTTGAGGGGACTTTTACAGGCAGGCAGACTTTTGACGTTACTTTGCCATAAAAGTTTTTCCGTATCTCCCACAACCAATTTTGACAATCGACGGTTATTTTGAATTTTTACTTAGCTGATTTCTTTTTCATTTCATAAGGAACTTTAGTTACTGCTTTTTACTAACTAGGTATTACTAAAGTTGACTATACAGCAATTTCAATTATACTTCAAGTTTTAATATCAAACGTTTCTATGTCCACATAGTCATACGGTTTAATTAATACAATGCAGCATCTTTAGCTTCGTAAAAGTACCTACTCGATAGAATCCAAGTATGTAAATGAAAATAAAAGTTTATCGATTTCTAATATTGAATCTCCTTCCCTTTTCAGAAAACCAGTACCATCCCAATTGAACAACCAGCCACCCAAAAAGCCGGAGCAGAAGAACTACGGCGCCTGGGGCTCCACCTTCAAAGACAAGAAAACATTCCTGGACATGCACTTCTGTTGATTCACCACCATCGCCGCTCATCATCGAAACGTCACCAACACAAACTTTAACGGATGGATCCCATTTATTCCATTAAAATATGTAGTCGAGACAGTGGAATTATTTTTTACAAAAATCGCGACAATTTTTTTATTGGCATAAACTAGTTCAGTTTCTAGTGAAAGTTATTGAGGAAATAAACTCGTCTATTGTAGTTAATTATGTTAATTTCTATTTGGTTGAATACCCTGATTTGTCAGATCGCTATATTTTGCATTGCTTTCGTAAAATTTTCATTCGTCACTAAGTATATTTACTCAGTTTCAATAAAAATGACTTTACCCTAAAATACTTTAACCAAATCTCTGTCTCATTTTTGTTACATTTCTTAATTGAACTGGACTTAATTCTTTAGATTAAACTTCCAGCCGCAAGCCACCGATAAAGGTTTTAGTCGCCCTGTTACGTAAAAGATCAAAGTCTTAATGGAAAAAGTGGGTTTCTTCAAAATTAATTTACCAAAAATTGATTAGGAACCAAATGTATTATTAAATAAATAACTAATTTTGAAATTGTTTGTGTCGTTTCAGCTTATTCTTTATATTTCTACGGTTTAGGGTCTCTCGCGTACTAACAATCATACATGTATCATTATAATTAAACTGTCATCATCTACAGTAGTTTTTATGTTACTGTAAGTTGTAACTTTTGTGTTACAACTTAGGTACAACCTATTAAATAAAATAAAACATTAGGACTGAGACTAAAATGTTGATTGGTAGCAAGTGAATAAAAACGATAAAATTTAATTATTTATTTATACCTCTAGGTTTATTATAGAATTCTCTAAGAATTTCTTATCAAACTGTGATAGATATCGAGGCATCTTGCTGTTACCTATTTTGGCTTAACTTGCAGAGATTCAGGCAGAGAGCTTGCAACTTGCAAGACATTAATGCTGTGAAATAAAAAACTCACTCAGCAGAATCTAAATCTACGTGGACAAAACCACAGGCAAAATTCAAAGTCGTGACTTACATATCAACGCACAGCCTAAGCCGCTTGTCCTAGAGAGATGAAATTTGGAGGGTGTGTTCTTTGTTAAGAGTAGGTATCCACTAAGAAAGCATACTTTGAAATTCTACCCCTTGAAATTTATATAGTCTATGCAGACGAGTCGCGAGCATGAGCAAGTGTGAGATATATGGCTAAAAAGAAAAAGAATAGTTCATTAATTAAGTAATTGACATAAATACTACAGAATGTTTTTAAAACCACCATGATACTAAATATATTTTACACACTAAGCATAATATATATAATTTAATCAATTAAGATTAATTGATTACATTATCAGGACGGAAAAATAGATGTGCATAAAGTTACACCATCATTTCACTTAGAGGTTAGGTATATACAACTAAAGTTAAAGAAATCTTCAGTAGGTAGGTAAGTATAAATCTCAGCTATCTAGTCAAGTCTAGTGCAGTACATACATGATGAATACAGTATAGCAGATTTCAGAGCCAAGATGATTTCTTTGCTGTCATTCATAATGGAACTAAACCTCGCTTCGTTACGAGAGCCGACACTGGTACGCTTAGTATAAGATTTTACTCACCAACGTTGCTAGAATTCTAGATTCGAAACACAATAACGTCAAAGTAAAGTGAACCTAATGCGCCTTGAATTGAAGTCGAAAATTCAATGTGACTGATTTTAATTTCGCAACGTTTCCGCTTGGAGCGCTTGCTGTAGATGTGTAGACAAACTTGAGCTTTAAAACAAGGCAGTTAAAATCCAGTTTACTATAACGCGAAAGTGTTTCGACACTCGAATACTATCAACGTTGGTGTCTTGTGAGACATAATAATCTTGTATTAAGCGTACGGATCTATTGCTTATGCAATGATTGCATTTGGTTTGAAAATCTCACTGAATATTGTAGCTCTGTTAGACGTCTCATCGACATAGGTGGAAACTTTACAAAGCTTCAAAGGGTAATGTATTCTTTTATCACAGCAATTCTACTGTTATAAGTCCCGCAAATCGCTAATGCGCGTGGCCACCATTTTCAAATGCCAAAGTGTGTTTGTTTGTTGGTTTGCCCTTCAATCACGCCACATAAGCTACTGTTTATCCCGGAAAACTTGTCTTTGAAAGTCTTGACTAGTTCACAATCTGTATCGTCGTTTGTTCGAGAGGAACTTTTTGACCTTTTATCGAAATATATATGTTTTTCGGTAATAAAATATCGGTCGGTAGGTTATATAATGGTGATCTGGCAGGGATTAGTGGGCCCCTAGCGATCTTGGGCCCTGGGCACGTGCCCAGAGTGCCCAGTGGGAAAGAGGGCCCTACAGACTTCTACGTACGTACATACATGAACCGCTCAAGCAGTTGCAACTGCTTCGGACGGTTGGCAGCACGGTGCATCATGCAGTCAAGCAGTCGCCAGGCATTAGTTTTTGAAACGTAGGTTCATATCATATTATAGTTTTGCATAAAAAAGCAAGGTCGTTTCATGTTCATTTCATAACAGCGAAGTCTCCTTCGGTGTCCTTAATTTCTCAAAAGAATTACAACTCTATATTCAAAGGAAGAAATATCATATTGGCTTGTTTCATGAATTTAATATAGTTTTGCGTAGAGGCAGAAATTTTATTAAGTCTCATTGAATAAGAAAACTGGAACAATACTAAACGGAAAAAATATTTTATTGGGTTTTTAAAAATCCTGTCGGAATTCTTTGATTTTCCGGGATTAAAGTAGCCTATTTCCGTCTCTAAGATGCAAGTTATCTCTGTACCAAATAGAGGCCCGCGACTTTGTTCACGTGGATTTAGGATCTGTCAATATTAGAGCCTCAATAGCTCAACGGGTAAAGGAGTGGACTGAAAACCGAAAGGTCGACGGTTCAAACCACGCCCGTTGCACTATTGTCGTACCTACTCCTAGCACAAGCTTGACGCTTAGTTGGAGAGGAAAGGGGAATATTAGTCATTTAACATGGCTAATATTCTTTATATATAAAAAAAAAAAAAAATTACGTCAACTTACATATTCATCGTACGGAACCCTCTTCACAGGAGTTCAACTCACACAATATGGCTGGTTTTTCAATATATTCGTAGATATCATGATCAACCCATCAGCGGCTCACTACAGAGCACGGGTCTCCTCTCAGAGTGAGAAGGGTTTTGGCCATAGTGTACCACGGCTGGTCGTGTGCGGTTTGGTAGACTTCACACACCTTTGAGCACATTATGAAGAACTCTCAGGCATGCAGGTTTCCTCACGATGTTTTCCTTCACCGTTAAAGCAAGTGATATTTAATTAATTAAAACGCACATAACTCCGAAAAGTTAGAGGTGCGTGCCCGGTATCGAACCTCCGACCTCCGATTAGAAGACGGACGTCCTAACCACTAGGCTATCACAGCTTCGTAGATATACTAAGCTCTTAGTACAACCTTTTCGCTTGGTTGGAGAGAAAAGAGGAATATTGGCCGTGTTTAATATTTAAAAAAATTGGTAGAAGAGCAAAACTGTAGGAGATACCCGATACCTATATGAATTCGTTTTTCCATATAAATCTCTGGAGTTTAATTTAAGCTTATTTATTACTGGCCGGCCATCGCTTCCCCGATACAAAACGAAACTGGCCAAATATTTTAACTCCACTGAAATGAAACTAGTGGTGAATATTTTTCAGTATTTCTCTTGTCAGTAACTAAATTTTCTATTTTTATTTTATTCCGATATTACTTGTACTTACTGATTTTCCAACATTGTATATGATTCTCACTATTCAGATACACGGGCATCGATTTCGGTTTTTTATTTTATTCAGATACAAGTTAGCCCTTGACTGCGGTCTCACCTGGTGGTAAGTGATGATGCAGTCTAAGATGGAAGCGGGCTAACTTGGAAAGGGTGTGGTAGTTTCATTAAACTCATACCCATGATCGGTTTGAACGCAGCATCGTGTGAATTAAGTACTGATTCCTTTTAAATCTTGTGCCCTGACTAGAGGTGACCTAGCTAAATATAATGTAAAGAATATTAAATACCATATTAAATATCGTACCGGAACGCTCTCACTTGGCGGTACGGCTTTGCCGGTAGCGTGGTATAAAACTACGGCTGCGACAATATTTAGAAATAATAAATTCCCGAATTGCCCCCTGCCAATGTATACTCAATAGCTCAACGGTTAGAGGAGCGGACTAAAATTCGAAAGGTCGCCGGTTCAAACCTCTTAGATGACGCTTAGTTGAAGGGGAAATATTAGTCAACATTGGCTAATATTATTATTTACAAAAAAATTAAATGAGCTCGGTGTCTATCATTCAGTGTTGACATTGAGTTAGCGAATCACCCCACAGGCACAGATCACGACAGTTAGGGAACCTCTACGAGGCTTCTACGTCACTTGCAGGCGTCAAAAGTTAGTTGACGCAGGTAGCCCTAAAGAAGCCCTATTTTTCTTTGATTTTACGTCACCAAGTTGACATATCGTCGATTCAGGATCAAACCAAGAGTTCCCTCACTGTTAAGTAGTTCACTATGCCACAGGTCACTGCGATGCTTAAATATTTGTGCTTTTAAAAGGATCATAAAATAAAAGAAAGTGCCTTTAAACATTAATTGATAGTGCTTGGGAAGTGAATTGTATATATGTGATAGCTACAGGCATGTTTGGGAAGCGGCCATGAGCCGGCGGCGATGCCTCCGTAACGACAGCTGTTCCGGACAATAACGACCAAGGTTTCCCAGTGAAAGTGGAAAAATGAACGCATTATAATGGAAAATACATAGGTAGGTACAATTGTTAGATAGGTATAGTACGCGACAGGTTGAGATTGCAATTGGGAAGGGAACGCCCCGCACAGGCCCTATCCTGGTTTTGAATTAGATTTTGATTTTTAGGTTTTAATTCTCTGAGGTGATTATAGGTTTTGAGACGTGTCTTGATAAACGCGACAGACAGACAGATAACGAAGTGATCCTATATAAGGGAATTCCGTGGAAACTGTGCGGGCTGAAAAAGATGCAGTGCAAGCCGTAGTCGGGGCTATAGGCGGAGCGGGGGTAAAGCTAGCCTTATCTAATTACTATACAAATTATAGCCGCATAAATGGTGCCAAGAATACTGGCTGCATTTCCGCGCTGGACAGCCAGGCTGATCCGTTGCGCAAAAAATGAGCCAGCCCTTTTGTCACCAGTTGAGACTATTAAGAACTTTTATCTTAAGCAGATAAAAAAATTAGCAACTTTCAATATACATTCTGGTTTTTTTCTGGTGTGAAAGTTAGCCAGGCTTGCGCGCGCAGGGCTCGTGTTTCCCGCACTACGGTCGATGGTGCAGGACCCGGGAACGCTGCATTGTCTTGCACTCTCACTTTATACATCGTAACCTTCACTTTTAACATGTTAGTGAGTAAGTTTTTTGACGACCTCCCTGGCGCAGTGGTAAGCGCTGTGGTCTTATTAGTGGGAGATCCCGGGTTCAAATCCTGGCAGGGATTTGGAATTTTATAATTTCTAAATTTCTGGTCTGGTCTGGTGGGAGGCTTCGGCCGTGGTTACTTACACCCTACCGGCAAAGCCGTGCCGCCAAGCAATTTAGTGTTTCGGTACGATGCCGTGTAGAAAGCAAAACGGGCATGGGTTTATTAAAAACTGCCATACCCGTTCCAGGTTAACCCGCTTCCATCTTAGACTGCATCGTCACTTACCACCAAGTGAGACTGCAGTCAAGGGCTAACTTGTATCTGAATAAAAAAAGGACAAAGTCCTTCAAGGTTACCAATCAATCTATCACCCAACCAATTACCGTCTTGGCTGCAGTGTTAACTATCTTCTTAGAAAAACTAAATCTTTCTTCTTCTTCTTAATTTGCTTTATGGCTTTCAGTAGTGCCACACCGAGCACAATGCACTTCGCCAATGTAACTAAATCTTTATTAAAACAAGAAAATGACTGGCTGACAACGGCACGCCACACCATGAGTTCAACGAAGAGAAAAAAAATCGACCCCACTTTAGGTACATGCTACCTACCTAGTTAAAATTTTTTTTAGAGATCTCGTCGGCTTGATTGTATAGTATACCCAAGATACCCATGCCAAATTACATCTATCTACTTGGTAGACACTAGCTTATGCTCGCGACTTCATCCGAGTGGACTACACAAACAAACCCCCATTTCACACCCTTAGGGGTTGAATTTTCAAAAATACTTTCTTAGCGGATGCCTACGTCATAATACCGATCTGCATGCCAAATTTCAGCCCGATCCGCCCAATAGTTTGAGCTGTGCGTTGATAGATAAGTCAGTCAGTCAATCAGTCACCTTTTCCTTTTTAATATTTAGACTAACAGTTTCTGAGCTAAGCCGTGGACGGACAGACGGACAAACAGACAGACAGACAGACTGTGAATATGTCGAAACTATAAGAGTTCCTTGTTTACTGTGGAACCCCAATAAAATGAGTAGCTATACTTAGCTGTTACAGCTTTAATTTGTGGGCTTTATTCGTTGAAATAAGGTTAACGGTTTCTTAATAGCCATAAAACGGCCATATATTTAAATTTCCACAATATTCCACAGGTTATTGTAATAGTTTGTTGGATTAAGCTTGCGATACCATCGCGAGCCAAACCCGTTCAGACATCTTTGTTTATAAATCTACTTTTAAACGATTTCAGTTGTTTTTACGAGGAAAAATGTCCAGTTAAAAGTTTTTTGGAGTAAAACTTTTAATTTTTTTTAGATGAGACTTCATAGTGAGTAACTTATAATTTTTTTCGGATAGAACTAATGAGGACGTTACATCCTTCGAAATTTAAAATGACCTCCAAACAGAACAGCTATTTTAGGCAGCCATCTTTTATTGAAAGTACCTACTAAGTTTTTGCATAGAAAAATAAAGTTTTTTCGATAGGACCTAGATTTTAGCTTATTCACAAAAGCTCTTAATATATTTTAAAATTGTATACCCAAAATAGTAAGAAACCTCTTATAATCAGACCAGTGTTAAAGAGTCGAACCCGCAACTTCCTCTTCGCGGGTTTTAACTACTAGACTATCACAGCTAGGGCATGTGTATCTTTGGTTACTGTATATCATGTTTGTAACCCTTTGTTCCCAAACAAGTGTGCAACCGATGGGGTGTTTATTAGTAGATGAATTAAGAGTAACCGCGCTTTATCGATAACACCGCACGCTAGATGCGGCATTACCGGTGATGCCGAGTGCAAATAATCTCCCAAATTTCAGGGAAAACCCGTTATTTATAAGGCTCCCTACCCGAAGGATACTAACGGAATTCTTTTATTAAACCTCCGCTGTCCGTCTGTCTGGTTATCAGAGGGCTGTATATCTCATGTACTGTAATAGGTAGAGAGTTGAAATTATTAACTCAGTTAAATGGTAATAATAATATCTACGATTTGGTTATATATGCCTAGCCTTTTCCCATGTTAGTTGGGGTCGGCTCTAGAAAAAATTTACCTATAATCTAACTACTCTCGATCCTATTAATATTATAAATGTGAATTCTAAGAGTATGTTTGCTTGTTTGTACTTTAATCATATTGTCAACGAGCAACGAATTGACGTGATTGTTTGCATGGCTATAAAAAATACCTGGGAGCACACATAAGTTACTTTTTATCCCGGAAAATCAAAGAGTTCCCACGAAATTTTAAAACCTAAATCGGAATATTTTATGAAACAACTTCTTTTATATGTCAAAACATAAATAAAAATTGCTGATTATTTCGAAAGACAATGTTGGCGAATAACCAGAATTATTGTACAGTGAAAATTATAGCGACATGGAAAAAAGCAAAATGCTTTTTTATTCATATTCTATTGTGTGAAAATACGGCTAATATCCCTAAACAATTTCTATCTTGGCAACATTCCACGCCCCCGTGATTTATATCTTAATATAGTTTTAAATTAAATGAATAAAATTTCTAAGTGATTCGAATTGAAATGATTCTCAGGACTAGAAAGTTATTTGCACGATCAAACGTGACATACTTTATTTAACTGCACGATAAAATAAACTCTGTAAGGTATCGGTATTTCAATAACAGTTTTCAGGGAGAAACCGCCCCAGCGCGTGGCATCCCTGCGGTAGTGTAACAGCACAGCTACGTCAGATGCCGCATGGCCGACCGCGGGAAGCACCGCGTCGCGCCCGTACCGGCGCCGACCAAAAAGCAGTACGCGTACTCGCCGTGCCCGCGGTCCGAGGAGGTGGGCACCGAGTTCGCGCTCCAGCTGCTGCGGACCCAGCACCACGAGCCGCCCACACCCGAGAAACAGCCCGGTGAGTTTGACACTTGATAAAATCTACGTCAAAAATTGGCGGGAAAGCAACTTGTGTGTTTCGTTCGGAAATCAACGCACTACTTTTTAGATGAAATTTTGTGCTTAATTGCGTTTGACACCAATGACAGTTGATTAAACTTTCCTGTCACAACTTGGTGGGAAGCAATACTTGTGTTTTTCGTTCGGGAATCTGAGATTTTACGCTCAATAAATTGCGGAAAAAATATTTTCGTTTGGAAATTTACATAGCCCCGGGTAAAGTTGAAATATCAGCTGATGTTAGACTTCAGAGCTAGGGAACTTCTGCTTAAACAAAGAAACAGAACGCGTTGTCACCGTGCCCATGATTGGAGGAGGTGGGTAACTACTGAGTTCACGCTTCAGCTGCTGCGGACCCATCACCACGAGCCGCCCACACCCGAGAAACAGCCCGGTGAGTTTGACACTTGATAAAATCTACGTCAAAAATTGGCGGGAAAGCAACTTGTGTGTTTCGTTCGGAAATCAACGCACTACTTTTTAGATGAAATTTTGTGCTTAATTGCGTTTGACACCAATGACAGTTGATTAAACTTTCCTGTCACAAATTGGTGGGAAGCAATACTTGTGTTTTTCGTTCGGGAATCTGAGATTTTACGCTCAATAAATTGCGGAAAAAATATTTTCGTTTGGAAATTTACATAGCCCCGGGTCAAGTTGAAATATCAGCTGATGTTAGACTTCAGAGCTCGGGAACTTCTGCTTAAACAAAGAAACAGAACGCGTTGTCACCGTGCCCATGATTGGAGGAGGTGGGTAACTACTGAGTTCACGCTTCAGCTGCTGCGGACCCATCACCATGAGCCGTCCACACCCGAGAAACAGCCCGGTCAGTTTGACACTTGATAAAATCTACGTCAAAAATTGGCGGGAAAGCATCTTGTGTTTTTCGTTCGGAAATCAACGCGCTGGCGCTACTTTTTAGATGAAGTTTGACACTAATGACCGTTGATACAACTTTCCTGTCACAAATTGGTGGGAAGCAATACCTGTGTGTTTCGTTCGGGAACCTGAATTTTTACGCTCAATAAATTTCGGAAAAATTATTTTCGTTTGGAAATTCAAATAGCGCGATAGATAGTTGACACATTGACCTGAGAGATAGGGAGGCAGCCATTGTATGACTCTGTTTAAACAAAGAGTAAGAGAGTTTAAGAGTACTCGTCGCCACCGTGCCCACGATTAGAGGAGGTTCGTGCTCCAGCTACTGCGGACTGTGGTGATGTCACCACGAGCCGCCCACGCGCGCGAAACAGCCCGGTGAGTTTGATACTAATGACAGTTGATAAAAGCTTTCCTGTCAAAAAATGGCGGGAAAGCAACTTGTGGTTTTCGTTCGGAAATCAACGCGCCAAGTACTCATGTACTAAGGTTAGTATGTTAACAGTTAACTCTTCTAAAATGAATTTCCTCTTTGTAATTCGTGTTTTACGTTTTCAAACGTACGTCGAGACATAAATTTGCAAAATAAAATACCTACCATTCTGATATTTAAAAAATAAATACCTAAATAATCTGTTAAATTTAATGATACTCGTTTTATATAGCGTAAAATTAAATTTAATATGAACAACTTGGAAATTGTTATGACATGTCAGACAAGCTAATTTAAATTTATAAACATTTTAATGCCGGTTGCTTTTTCAGTTAAGACTACGACGACGGACGGTGGGTTATTTTCGTCGAAAAATTATTTTGAATTTCATTCATGTTTAAAACATAACTCTCAATATTCTGAATTCTGTGTACGTCCAAAATATTGCTTCAAACATTGTATTATGTGATAAGTGTCACTCCAAACCACCTTAATGACACTCATGAAAATCTTTGATCTCATTTGCATACCTATCTCGTAGAAAAGAGACCAGAAATCTTGTTTGATATAAAAGTAAATCCGTACTTGCGTTTAATATTATAAATGCGAAAGTGTGTCTGTCTGTTAGCTTTTCACAGCCCATCCGTTTAACTGATTTCGACGAAATTTGGTACAGAGATAGCTTACATCCCGGGAAAGGGGACATAGGCTTCTTTTGATCCCGTAAAATCGTTTCGATCTATTTGTATTAAAAAAAACCTAAATCCACGCATCATCTAGTAATTAATAACTAGAAGATGCCTGCGACTTCGTGCGCGTGGAGTTCGGTTCTTTACTACTCTTTGATTTTCTGGGATAAAAAGTAGCATATATCCTCCCCCGGGATGTAAGATAACTATGTACCAAATTTCATCAAAATCGATTTAACTGTTGGGCCGCGGCCGTGACAGACAGGCAGACAGACAAACTTTCGCATTTATAATATTAGTAATTGAAGTATGGATTAATAATAATTGCTAACAAAACAGTGTAGTGTACCTACTTTATAATTTTTATTTTCATATGAAAGAGAATAAATCATGTCAATAACACATTTTGAACTCAGCGTAGATAAAAGATTTAATTTAATTTTATGTTCACTAAGTAAAAGTTAAGTACTTAACTTGTTTTGAAAATAAAGATGGCAGATAGTTCTTCTCATCATTTAAAATGTCGGTGTTAGTAACTGAGAGCCACTTAAGCGAATCTGACACAGGGTTTTAGTAGATACTACACTGTGCTCCATTTTCTTAGCTCTCGCTAACCGTATTTACATTAAAAAAATACCCATTTATTTTAAACTTTTCTATAAAAAACCAAAAGATTTATCGTTAATGACTTTTATAAAGGCAGGTTTATTAGGTAGAGAGTAGGTTCCAGGTTAGCCCGCATCCATCTTAGATTGCATCGTCATTTACCAACAGATGAGATTGCAGTCAAGGGCTAACTTGTATCTGAGTAAAAAAAAGGTGCATTTGCTGAGCGCTCATTGTGTGGACAAATTAACCAATCATCTAAATATAGATAATTAGCTGATGGCCGCGACCTCTTTGATTTTCTGGGATAAAAGTGTCCTATGTCACTCTCCAGGCATACAATTAAATCCATGCAAAAAATTAGGTCAATTCGTTGCTCCGTTGCGGCGTGATTGAAGGATAAACCAACAAACAAACACACTTTCACATTTATAATATCGACACTTCCGTGATCCTAGTTCTATCCGTCATCCGTGAGAATACCAGCGATTATCCACGACATTTATGTCATAAACTCCCATACAAAACAAAACCGAACGTATTTTCACTGACTCGGATCGGATGAGTGCGTAACCGCCGTAAGGGCAGTGATATTCTTCCGCATACTCGCAGTAGGTGTATCTGACGTACTGGCACGTCCGTCGCGAGCACTATTTATTGCATGACATGAATCGAGCAACAGGCGTGAATGAGAGCTGCGTCATCCAAGACCACTCGTGACTCAGGGTGGATTGGCAGACTTCACACACCTTTGAGAACATTATGGAGAACTCTCAGACATGCAGGTTTTATCATGATGTTTTCCTTCATCGTTAAAGCAAGAAATTTAATTACTTGAAACGGACTTATCACTTAACTTTGAAAACCGGCGAAGTGCGAATCAGACTCGCACACCGAGAGTCTTGTACTACGGTCGTATTTTTCGACATTTTATCCCTCTTATACTAATTTTGAACACGATTTATGTTCGGAATGGCCATTTCATATTTTTCATTCAAAACTACAGAACAATCTATTCCCTCACGCGGTGGAGTTTTCGAGGAACTTTAAAATAGGAAATACGTACAAAGCTACCGGCAACGGCTCGGTTAGAGAGCTGGCATTCACTTAAATAAAAGTTATGTAACAGTTGAAGCTTCTCGCAGTGAAAATAAAAGCAAGGTGGGGGAGGCTGCGAGTGTCATTGTGAGAGGCTTATAGGCGCATTGCGGACACGTTTGTTTACCAAACCTCAGAATCAGTACCCTTATTATAAATGCGAAAGTGTGTTTGTTTGTTGGTTTGTCCTTCAATCACGTCGCAACGGTGCAACGGATTGACGTGATTTTTTGCATGGGTATAGATAAAGACCTGGAGACCTCCAACAGAAATAATCGAAGCGGTCTAGTGTGGTCAAGAAGTTTCAAAAGATAATTTTATTGTTAGAAATGCGGTTTCTATTATTTGTCATTCACTGATATTTTAATTTAACAGATAGCTAGGTTTGTAGTTGAACTCAAAATCGTTTAAGCCAATATAGTTGAACTAGTTGACACCACACAAGCACTTGAAGCGCTGTGTATAGCTGCAACAGAAATAATTAAAGCGGTCAAGTGTGGCCCAGTATAACGTCGGGCTTGTTAACAGACCGCCTCGACCGCAGCTCATTCCGAATATTTCTTTTCTTTTTTATGAGGGTAGGCTAAGCTATTTTAGATGGCTTTCAGTTGGAAATGTTTTTATATTTCTTTGATTTTTGTGTCGGGTTTCAGTATAAATTGAACTTTAAATATTAAACCATAGTATAGTTCTTGCGATTCACGAAGGCGAGTGTACTTCACTTGTGGTTACGTCGTATACATGGGCATTGCGTAAGTGTGCGTGCATGTCGAACCAATCAGCCGCGAGCAAGCGCTCGCAAACGCACACATTTAGTGTACTTTACTTATACCGATACGACTTAAACACAAGCATGAGCCACTCGCCCTCGTGAAATGCAAGAATTATACCTATGGTTTCTCTTGTGGCGTGGTTGTCCTTTAATCCTACAAGAAATCAAAGAATCACCAGATTTTTTGCAGAGGTAACAACCTGGGAGAGTGACATCTTATTCTGCAAAAATCATGAATTTGTAAAAGTTTTAATGTACCTACGCGGATGAAGTCGCAGCATCAGTTAGTTCATTTTTTTTTAAAACCTGTCAAAACTTCAAAATTCGTAGTAAAAGTTTAGGTATCTGGTGAAAAATCAGTCCTAATTATGTAAACTTTTGTTAAGGTATAGTAAGTATGCAAAATATTATATGTATAGAAATGCGCATTTTTTTTTTAGCTGCAATAAGTATGTCTTCCTAATTCTACTGTATCCTATTAATTAAAAGATTAAGCGTATATTTTTGGTTGTTTCACATTAGAAAAGTCTCACATTAAAAAAGTCCAAATGTTGACCATAACGATGCAGTTAGCCTGCGAGGAGTTAACTGGAACCCCGCGGCGAGTCGCGATCCGCAATTAGTTTTCAATTGCACTCATCACTTCGTTTGCATTTTATGCTCTCGACTTTAATTGCTACAATTTTAAAATGTTGCTGTAATTTTTAAAATATTCATACTTTCTATAGATCTGTGGAGAAATTGCGTAATGTACTTACAGTACCTGTTAAAAACAAGAAATAAGGAGGAAAAATGCTCACCCATTCGGGTGATGATTTTCCCTTTTCCTATTTGAATTTACAAGATACAACCTTTTAGATTACCGTCCGACCATACGGAAGCTTGAAGCCTGTCAGTGAAATTCGTTGCCACAAAGTACCTAAGTCACGGCAATTACCTAGTTTAAAGTGAGTTTAATTCTGAACAAAATGTTTACGGCAAAGTTTCCTAAGTTATTAAGTGTAGCTTCCCGCTTGCGGGCACTGCGGGGATTCTCTATTGCATAACACACCAGAGTATACAGTGTCACTACTTTACATTGACTACTGCATTGTCTACCAATCCTAAGACTATGGCCAAAGCCCTTTTCACTCTGAGACTCCTCTCAGCACCTCTCAGATATGATATGTATTAATTCAAGTTATAAAAAAATATACAGAGATACAAATTTTATTTCACATTCATTTTGGAATGAATTGTACCTAAACTTTGACCTATTTTTGCCAATTTGGCGACTACAAAAAAATTTACATCTACCAATTTGTTGAATATAGCTAGTAGATACCTACCTAGTCGTTCGTTTTGCGAAATTGGCTTATATGTGGGGCATTGAACATTTTCAGGTATGTTTTGAAAATTGGATTATTTTTACTCATTATTTTTCAAGACTAGATACTAGCGCCCCGTCCAATGTGGTCTGTATAAGATTATGACGGACTAAAGGTCAATTTTTTATAGTATTCTAGGGATAACAAAATAAGAATGATAAAAAAATAAAAATAGCTTTATTTTTTACTTTCACATAGTTACATTAGAGTATGTATTATGATACGTACCTACCTAATTTTTAAAACTTAGCTGTTAACTTATTAATAAATAGCGTTATAACGCTAAAAGAATATTTAAAAAACCACTCTAAAACCTGATTATTGCCTTTCTAATGAAACCGATTTGGGACACATCGGTTGGATGGTTTCAAAGTCTATAACGGACCCAGGTAGAACTTTGTAAGATATATTAAAGATGTATTCAAAAATAACAATAGTAGTTCACTAACTCTAAAGTTTTGACGTTTAATTTTTAACGCCCCGTGGTCCCAAGAAGTTACAGTACCGCTGCGAACGTGATGAGGTGCACTTGGTTTTAATAATTCAGTACAAGTTGTAGTTACACCGGGAAAACATGGGCATAAGTTATCTGCATGTAAAATACAAACTTTTTGACAATCTTCCAGGTGCTTTGTGCTTATGGACTAAGAGCCAGCGCGTGCCAGACCTTTGTTATTTTATAAAAGCTAAAAGTTTCTCATTCCCAACACAGGGAGGAACGATCAGCAACTATGAGGTTTGGATAATGGTGGCTTTGGGGGATAACAGGTAAGTGGTAAAGGTGTTAAAAATCTTACGTCAAAGTATAAAGTCTAATTTTTTTATATTTTCTTTGGAATAGTATTACAAATCACGTCATGCATTGCCAGACACTTTGCCATGAATCCATACCAACAAAATGAATGTGAAAGTATGTCTGTCTATCTGTTAACTGCTTAACCGATTTTGATGGGTACAGAGTTAAATTACATCTCGGAGACGAATACGGGCTGCTTTAAATCCCGGAAAATCAAAGGATTCGCAAGGGATTTAAGAAACCTAAAACGCGGTTGAAGTCGCAGGCATCATCTAGTAAAAATAAAATAAAAATCTGAAAGTACATAAGAAGCGAGAAGTTAATTTTCTACAAAGGAAAGAGTTAAATGGCTGTGCGAATTAACCTCTGATATTTTTGGCAATAGAAGTGGATTCTGAAACAAGCATCATGCAGTAAGCACAGATCGTTTGTGAAGGCTCTGGCATCCGGATCGTGACGTGAATTGAGGCTGTATTCGTAATCGAAACGCGAAAACATTGGGAATTTTTAATTTTGTGACTGCGGCTAACTGCATTCGGACCAATGATATAATTGTTGCACTAGATGCTTTTTGTTATTACCCGACTACGGCAAAGCTAAAAGAAAGGGTTATGATTTTGGCAGACTATGTATGTATGTACCTATGTACCTATGTAGCTAGCAGAGAGACAGACAGACACACTTTAGTATTTTTAAATATTAGGTACTAGCTGATTGATGCCCGCGACTTCGTCTGAGTGGAATTAGGTTTTAAAAATCCCGTGGCAACTCTTTGATTTTCCGGGATAAAAAGTAGCCTATGTCACTCTCCAGGTCTTTTCTTGCTGGTTCTTCTCGGCAGGAAAGGCATTCCGAACCAGTGGTAGATGCATCCGACTATTCGTAAGCACTTGTAAAAGTTTATACGAATAAAAAAGATTTTCATTTTCATTTTTCATTTTCATTTTCATTCATTTTATCTATACCCATGCAAAAAATAAGGTCAATCCGTTGCACCGTTGCGACGTGATTGAAGGACAAACCAACAAACCAATAAACCAACGAACAAACACACTTTCGCATTTATTATAAGGGTACTGATGGATTTTCAAGCACTTTTCCAGTGATATAATTCTGCCTATTCAACGCTAGGTGCACGTACAGTGGGTTGTTTTACTGAAGAAGAATCGCGGCGAATGCATCGCATTAAAAATGCAGACGAGTCGGGACTGCCGCATCGCGAGCCGCCGTAAATGTTACCTGAATAAAACACTACAGCGGCCATTACGTCCGTACAAAGTTAATCACACTTACCGTGCAAAAAACGTTAGCAATCAGAATATAGTCATCAGCGAGTCACACCGAGAGAAGACTGAAGACCAGCGGGGTGATTACGAATCTCGCGACAGGCTTGCGACAGGCGCAAATCTCGCGATCATTGCTGTCAAACGTCCGGCTAGAGAGCGACAGTAATAGCCACAAAGCAAAATAAGAAGAAGAAGAGAGACAGCAAATGAACTGTCGGATTGCTACTGCTGTCGCGTTGCTGTCGCTATTGCAACGTTTACAAATCTCGCGACAGGTTTGCGACAGGCGAAAATTTCGCGATCATTGCTGTCAAACGTTAAACGTAACAGCGGCTACAGAGAGCAATAGTCGATTTTACAGGAGAGCTGTTTAAAGTTCAGATTATGACTAGCATAAAAATCTTAAGGAATAGGTGACTGACTGACTGAGTGATCTATCTGAATAACTACTGGACAGATCGGGCTGAAATTTGGCATGCAGATAGCTATTATGACGTAGACATCCGCTAAGAAACGATTATTCAAAATTCAACCCCTAAAGGGGTAGAATAGGGGGTTTGAAATTTATGAAAAAAAAAACTAGCGGATCGGCCTAAAATTCGGCATGCAGCTAAGCTATTATGATGTAGACATCCACTAAGAAAAGATTTTTGAAAATTCAACCTCCAACCGCCGTTCTCAGAGTCGCTAATCGTTAGATAGATTTATGTGAGAGATATAGCTCTTAAGTAACGATTAACCGACTCTAAGTACGACTGCAAGCGGGTTAAATAGGGGGTTGAAATTTGTGTGTCGTGTAGTATCAGCAAATAAATAAGATTGAAATTGAAATGGATTTTCTACGCGACCTTGTAGAAAATGACTAAAGCTACGATAAATCACCAAAGCTTTGCCGCCTTGCCGGTTCTATCTAACCACAACTGAAGCTTCCCAGCAGCCCAGGCCTCAGATAATTTAGAAATTAGGATCCAAAGTAACCTAGTTAAGACTCACTCAGACTTATGAGACCACAGTTGACATTGCATTTGACGATTCAAAAGTAGTTAGTCCCGCATATTGCTAATACGCGTGGCCGCCATTTTAGTGACGTCAGCATTAGACTGAAGTTTCGAGCTGATGGTATATTTTTACTTAAATATACCTCAAATGACGTGAAAATGACGTCATTTCGAAGTTAATGAGTCATGGTTCCAGCGCAATAGCAATTTGTAGGACCTATAAAAGTTAAATTTTTCATATTATTATATTTATTCTAGATTTAAAAAGGCATAGACAATTATATTTAAAAAAACTTAAATCTAAATTAAAAGTAAAATAGAACAATATTAAATTAAAACTAAAATAAATTAAATTAAATCTAAAACCTCATCGAGACCACCGCAGCGAGGCATTGTACCCAAGATGCTGGCAGCATTACCCCTTTGGATGGCCAAACTAATTCTTTGACTAAGGTAGCTGCCAGCTCTACAAAGTTTAATTGAATAAAAAATATTTTGATTTTGATTTTTGAGAAAGGGCCATCAACACTAAAATGAACATATCCAAGTAGTACACGCTGGAAGATATATGTACATCTGGCATACAAATCATAGGTATTTTTTATAGGGATTCAATGCACTCCACTGAGCGTACCGGGAACTAAAATGGACACTTCTTCCTTAACATGACGCGTAAGATTCGAAAATCAAGCTGCATCAAAAACAGATCAAACAATTCCACATTTTCGTATTTTAAATTTTATACACTACGCGGCAAAAAGTAATGTACATCGACCTTTAGAAGGAGATAACAGAATTGTAGAGCATTGTCTCTGTCGTTGAGACCTACAAATCGTCATATAGGTATGAGTGAAAGAGACAACGCTCTACAAACCGAAATGTCATTCTAATGGCCGATGTACGTGACAAACACCCCTTTACCTAGAAAAAAATAAAAAAATGAATAACTCGAAAACGATACACTTTTGCATAAGCACTTTAGGGGTCGTTTGATAGCTAATGTCCTGTACTATAACCCCTTAACGGGATCGTGTCCTATTTTCCTGTGACCCTGTACTTATAATAGTTTTGTAATTAAATACTAGTAGGTAGATAATATAATATTTCAGTACGCGTGTATGATTCATTAAAAGCATGGCAGTAAGTCATCTTGTTCGCGATTAAACATTCAGCTGCTGGGTCGCGACCCGGGACCCCATTCAGAATTACACTAGGAAGTATAATGTTTACAAAATGACTTCTCACGCGCGATTTTAACTTTATGCGTTTGTCATGTCTAAAGTACGATTTTAGTCCTTATTTTAAAGGTGAACCGTACTTTTCCATTTTTAGCGGCTTTTTTGCAAACTGACTAATAGGTAGGTACCTAAACCTATTTAAAGTAATGTCAGAGGTAATGTTCTAAATAAGTACAGTGCTACAAGGTTCTCTTGGCACTTGGCAGGTAAGTAGAAATACCTAGGTATACAAGTATTCTTACAAAAACGAAAATGCGTGTCTTATTATTTCGCCCGCAAAACACGATCATAATTTGGGCCATAACGCAAACAAATTAGCTCAGTATTTACAAAGACATGAACAGCAAGTTCATATTACGGATCTTATGATTATACTAGCTGTTTCTACGGCGTTTATAAAACCCCGTAGAAACTTTTTAATTTTCCGAGATAAAAAATAGCCTATGTCACTCTCCAGATTTTTAACTATATTGAAACGTTGCTTTATTGCGGCGTGATTGAAGGACAAAGAAACAAATCAAGAAAGAAACACAGTTTCACATTTATGATATGGGAAGGAACTGGGTAGTGTACATATTTTACTTTAAAACTACCTACAATATGTTCCTAATATGCACAATACCTACCTAGAATATAAGACTAAGTACTAACGACAGAGGAATGTGCAGTGCTCAGACAAGCCGCCAAGCGCTTACGAGCACGAAGAAACCAATATTGTACGTGTTTTTTTTTGTGTGGGAATTAATAAATAAAATGAATAAGTGATGTAAATGAAAAGTTGTATGGATAATATGATTGCAATTATCGCGTTAATCGCATCAAAGTTTCGTAATAATATCCATGTAAACCCGACTGTGGGGATGGCTGTAGGTTAACAAGCTTGTTGAACGACGGGTACCGCGTGGCACTGCGCACTGCTGCCTTCAGGCAGCTATCACATAAATCGCGATTCAATCCCATTCAACGTCATTGAATATTATGTAAAGTCGTAGCGAGCCGTAGCAATCTGATTTGTTATAGAGAGAGAGCCAACGCGTGCCAGACCTTCGTTATTTTATAAAAGCTGAAAGTGTCTCTGTCTATTGTCGACAACACAGGGAGGAACGATCAGTGACAATGAAATTTGGACCATGGCGGCTTTGGGAGATAACAGGTAAAAAATCTTACGTCAAAGTATACCTAAAGTTAATTTTTAGGGTTCCTTACCTCAAAAGGAAAAACAGAACCCTTATAGGATCACTTTGTTGTCTGTCTGTCGGTCTGTCAAGAAACCTACAAGGTACTTCCCGTTGACCTAGAATCATGAAATTTGGCAGGTAGGTAGATCTTATAGCTGACATTCGGGAAAGATCTGAAAACCGTGAATTTGTGGTTACATCACACAAAAAAAAAATTGTGGTCATGAACTAATAATTTAGTATTTTAAATTTTCTAAGTAAGATAACTATATCAAGTGGGGTATCATAATAATTGAAAGGTCTTCACTTGTGCATTCTAAAACAGACTTTTATTTCTTTTTATGTATTATAGTTTTTGAATTGTCCTGCAAAATGTCGAAAAAATACGACTGTAGTACGGAACCCTCATTGCGCGAGCTTGACTCGCACTTGGCCGGTTTTGTTTATATTTTCTTCGGAATAGTATTAGGAATCACGTCATGCATTGCCAGGCACTTACTATCGTGGCAACCCCAACACCCTTAAACTTTGTCAAATTTATTAAACTTTAACTAAAACCCTGCCAGACACGTAGGGGTTTGCCATCATACTAAGTGTCTGGCAATGCGTGACTTGATTTCTAATAGTATTCCGAAGAAAGTATAAAAAATTATACATTGACGTAAGATTTTTACACCTTTATTACATGTTATCTCCCAAAGCCATCATGATCCAAACTTCATAGTCACTGATCATTCCTCCCTGTGTTGGGGTGGGGACAATACGCAGATAAACTTTCGGATTTTAAAAAATAATGAAGGTCTAGCACGCGCTGGCTCTTAGACCATTATCTACATTTGGGAAGCCAAGTAACTACGATTGATTAACGACAGTACGCTTATAGTAGGTACTTACTTTGACGACCTCCCTGGTGCAGTGGTGAGCGCTGTGGACAAGTGGGAGGTCCCGGGTTCGATTCCCGGTAGGGGCAGTTTGTGAATTCATATTTCTAAATTGTCTCTCTGTCTTCTGACTGTCTGTCGGTCTGCTAGCTTTTCACGGCCTATTCGTTTAACCGATTTGGACGAAATTTGGTACAGAGATAGCTTGCATCCCGGGGAAGCACATAGGCCACTTTTCATTCCGGAAAATCGAAAATTTCCCACTGCATTTTTAAAAACCTAAATCCACGTGGACAAAGTCGCGGGTATCATCTAGTTTATTATATATTTCAGTCTTTAAAAAAAATATTAGCCAAGATAATTGCTGACTAATAATCCCCTTTCCCCTCCAATTAAGCGTAAAGCTTGTGCTAGGAGTAGGTACGACAATAATAATAGTGCAACGGATGGGATTTGAACCGACGACCTTTCAGTTTTCAGTCCGCTCCTTTAACCGTTGAGCTATCGAGGCTCTGTCAGTCTGAATGACTTTGTTTCTTTTTCTTTCGTTAAATTTATTGAAACTGTTTACTTTTAAAGTTAGAAGATCCAGTTTCTTTTAAAATCTTAACAAAAGAAATAAATAAAGAGCAACTTTGCACCCATAAACTATTTCCCGTACTTTGCTTCGAGTTTTATGCTAAGCTTATTTACGTACTTAGAGTATTTTTATTGGATGCTTATTTTTTATTGTTCACTGCATCCGTGCTTTGAAAGTTCTTATGAAATCAAATTAAAACTATAGACTGCTTTAGAAAGTAATTTTCTTAAGAAGAATAGCTAGCTACTTACCTTTCGTAAGTATCGTATCATTCGTATTACATATTTCGTAAGGTTTCATATTATTCTGGTTAATTAATTGTATCTAATTAAGTTTTTTTTAGGTTAAGTATATTTATTACCTACTAGAGTATACCCGCGACTTTGTCCACGTGGATTTTGGTTCTCTTTGGTTTTCCGGGATAAAAAGTTGCCTATGGCAATAATTTTCGGGATGCAAGCTACTTCTGTACCAAATTTCATATAAATCGGTTAAACTGATGCGCCTTAAAGAATCCCGTAGGAACTCTTTGATTTTCCGGGATAAAAAGTAGCCTATGTCCATTTGTCCTTCCCCGAGATATAAGCTGACTCTGTACCATCAAAATCGATTAAACTGTTGGGCTGTGAAAAGTTAGCAGACAGACAGACAGACAGATAGACAGACAGACAGACACACTTTCGCATTTATAATATTAGTATGGATGGATTAAGTACGCGAACATAGTTTGGCTTTCATTTGAATTACTTTTTTTAAACATTAATATATATATATATATTATATATACATATATATATATATATATATATATATATATATATATATATTAATATTTTAATAAATTTTATTGTATTTTTATTATGGTTAACAAATAAACTATTATCGTGATAACTTAATATAATAACTTAAATCTAAAAAAAAAAACATTAAATTAAAAATAAATTTTTTTTTTTTTTTTTTTTTTTTTTTTTTTTTTTTTTTTTTTTTTTTTTTTTTTTTTTTAATACAATAAAACTTAAAGCTAGCCTTATCTAATTACTATATAAATCATGACCGCGTGGAATGGTGCCAAGAATACTGGCTGCATTTCCGCGCTGGACAGCTAGGCTGATCCGCTGCGCAAAAAATGAGCCAGCCCTTCTGTCACCAGTTGAGGCTATTAATCGCGGTGAAATGTCTCGTAAAAAATTTTTAGCACTAAGACTCCATGGCCCCAGGGTCTCCACGGCAAACGGCACAAAAATGTAACTCTCTATAAGAGAGGCATACTTGCGCCGCTTGCCGTTTTCAGCTGTTTCTGCTGCGGCTCCCGGTCTTGATGCTGTCTTCCTGATATGACACGGGGCCAATGTGTCAACGCAAGTTGCGTCCCACATTAGCGCCCGTCCCCGTTCCCAGGGAACCAGCGTCAATCCATCAGGTCTCTTGCCATCATCCCGACTAATCCCTGCCGGCTCAATGAGCGCAGGAATATTTATGGTGGCAAGAGCTCTTTTAATTGTATCGTTAAGAGAGCCATGCCTAAACAGCCTACCGGAGCTCCTTTGGCAAGAGAGTCCGTGGATTCCAAATTTATCAACCTCTTTTCCACACGGACATCTGTGCTGATGGCACAGTGGTGTTCCCAATCTGAGACCTAGAGCCACACGAAAACTTTCGTTATCTAAAAGTGTGCCGAGATTTTTTGATGGCAAGGCATGCAGCCAATACCCAGATTCCTTTTCGGATAATGCTAGAAGCCTGGCACGATCTCTGTCACTTGTAAGATTTTGAACCAAATTCGTATGTGTCAGTTGAACCAATGGCAAATCCCAAAGTTTTTGTGTAGTACGTTCCTTCGGGATGTCGACATTGGGACATCTGACCTTCCAACTCTCTAGGGCCTCTGTGGCATAGGTCAATGATGAATTGGATTTGAGAATTTGAGAGCTAAGCTCTTTTATACTATGCACAGAGGACAGAAAAGCCGGAAGAGCTACACTGGAAATTTTCCTCACGCCGATGCCACCGTACTTGACCGGTAAAGTTGCTTGGTTCCAGGAGTGCTCATCAAAAGTTAAATTTAGAATTTGTTCTAGTGTACTTTTAAGGGTGGCATCCATGTTATCGAGTAGTCCATGAAATTTCCAAATTGGGCTCGCGCGGAGAATGTAAATTAATTTAGGTACAAAAAGGCAATATTTTAGGATCGAAAATGCAATGTGAGAATTTAGAGTGCCCAATTTGTCGGTATTAGCCGAAAATGTTCTGACTTTTTGATCCAAGAGTGGTTGTATGGATTCATTATAAAGAGGAGCACCGAGAAGGCAAAGTGAACGTTTATCAAGTATTTTAATATTAGGTGAAATTTCATTGAATAATTCAGAGGCCAATAGAATTCTTTCTTGCGACAGTTTTTCTGTAAAAAACAATTCGCATTTCGAAAAATTAAGTTCTAAACCAATTTTCCCAAACTGTTGCTTAATATGATTAAGATCTTTTAGAACGTCATCCACGTTGCCCCCAATGGTTCCATCATCAAGATACCATATGTTAAATTTAGATGTTAAATTTGAGATATGGTTATGGATCCCTAAGCTGAACAGGGCCGGACCTAAAGGATCCCCCTGCTGAACGCCTACAGAAGACTTAATATCGCTATCTCCAAAGAATAATTTAGAAGCAGAGCTGTAACATTGCCAAACATATGGGTAAATTTCAGGAAGTTGCGTTGAGACTTCTGTCAGCAAAGTTGCCCTGTCCAAAGAATTAAAAGCATTCTTTACATCTACTTTCAGCAGTAAATAAAATAAATTTAATTAAATCTAAAACCTCATCGAGACCACCGCAGCGAGGCATTGTACCCAAGATGCTGGCAGAATTACCACTTTGGATGGCCAATAAATAATTAATATAAATTGTTAATAATTATTTACCTATTGTTTTGCAATGTAAATGGCCGTTACAGTCCCAATTCAGGTCACGTCGCTCTATAGCATTGCATTTACAAAGCGATCTGTTTGTATGAGAGTGCGGCAAAAACAAAACGCACTGTTTTGTTTTGAAACCGCGTGATTGGATTTGGTTTTGGAAACAGGTTTTGGTGTTTTGTTCAAATGTGAATGTAGATTGTAGAGTGCTTATTGTTATTGAAGCGTGTATAAAGCGTAAAAACCGGCCAAGTGGGAGAAGGCTCGAGCAACGAGGGTTCCGTACTAAAGTCGTATTTTTCGACATTTTGCACGATAATTCAAAACATAAAAATAAATAAAAATCTGTTTTAGAATGCACAAGTGAAGACCTTTCATATGATACTCCACTTGATATAGTTATCTTACTTCGAAAATTGAAAATACTAATTATTAGTTCATGACCAGAATTTAATTTTTTTTGTGTGATGTAACCACAAATTCACGGTTTTCAGATTTTTCCCCGAATGTCTGCTATAAGACCTACCTACCTGCAAAATTTCATGATTCTAGGTCAACGGAAAGTACCCTGTAGGTTTCTTGACAGACCGACAGACAGACAGACAGACAACAAAGTGATCCTATAAAGGTTCAGTTTTCCTTAACCCTACGGATTAAGGAAACGTAGGTACGGAACCCTAAAAAATGATTTCTCTTTTAACTTTATGTGTCAAATTTCATGTTAAAAGTACGATTTTAGTCCTTATTTTTTACATTACAGTTGACCTATAGAGTTAAAATGCAAGTGAGAAGGCAAATCGCTTTGTTCGCGCACTATGAATAAATCCCTAGAAGAATTAGAATAGTGTCCAATTAAATTAGAACTACATTTTGTTCTTGTCAGTTAAGTTAAGCTAAGCTAGCTTTAAAAGTAATAAAAATAAGCTAGCGTAAATTGAAACGTTGCAGTTAGCCCGACCAAAGATTCGTTCGCCACGAGTTTAGCTGGAAAGTGCATTCATCACTTCGTTTCAACTAATTGCTTTTTACCCTTTCATTTGACTCGCATTTATTACGAGAATATTTTATTTTTATACTAAAACTGGCTTATGAAGTTATGCCTGTGACTTGGACCGCGTGGACTACGCAAATTTAAAGTCCCAATATTGGGGTTGAATTTTCAAAAATCCTTTCTTAGCGGATGTCAACGTTATAATAGCTATCTGCATGCCGAATTTCAGCCCAATCCATCTAGTAATTTGAGCTGTGCGTTGATAGACCAGTCAGTCAGTAAGTCAGTCGGCTTTTGCTTTTATATATAGGTATAGATTCAATTTTTTTATATATGAACTAGCTTATGCCTGCGACTTCGCGCGCGTGACTTTAGATTAGTCTTTCCGTCTGTCCTTCGACAGTCATCGTGAACCGTACCTAATAGGTAGAAAGTTAAAATTTTCACAGAATGTGTATGTAGTATTTCTATTTCCGTTATAAGAACAAATAATAAAAAATTCAAAACTACCGCCATGAAAATTAAAAAGTGTTATTGTATGTATGATGGTACGGAACCCTTCGTGTGCAAGTCCGACTCGCACTTGACCGGTTTTTTATTAAATGCTGTCATTACCGTTACGTAACGCTCCGCTACTTCGCTACGTGCTACGCCGTGCTACGTTGACTACGCATTGAATGATAATGGTGGTTTTTACCTTTTATTTTTATGACTGCGTCAGTTTTCGTGCACTATAAGGTTTACAGTACGCGACAGAAAGTAATGTACATCGGCCTTTAGAATGACATTTCGGCTTTGTAGAGAGCGTTGTCTCTGTCACTTATACCTATATGACGTTTTGTCGGTCTCAACGACAGAGATATAGTGCTCTACAAATCTGCTATCTCCTTCTAAAGGTCGATGTACAATACTTTCTGCCGCGTACTGTACACTAGGTTTATACAGGGGATTTTTATTGTTCATGTTTTTAGTAGATAAGTTAGTTAGTATTGGCCTCATAAGAAAGCTCAGAGTCACTCGCGAGAGATGGAGAGAGCTGTGCTTGGAGTTTCTCTACGTGCTCAAATCAGAAATGTCAAATGAGGAGATCCGTAGGAGAACCAGAGCATAGCTCAGCGGTTGGCGAAGCTGAAGTGGCAATGGGTAGGGCACATGGTTCGAGGGACCGATGGACGTTGGGGTCCCAAGGTGCTAGAATGGCGACCTCGCACTGGGTGGATGGACATCAGGCGAGTCGCAGGGAGCCGCTAGATTTTACGCGGTACAAGACCGTGTCGTGTGAAAGTCCCTACAAGAGACCTATGTCCAGCTGTGGACGTCTATCTAATAATGATGATGATGATGAAGTAGTTAGTTCTTTTTAAGTAGTAACTGGTAATTAATTTTAATTTTCATTGGTTTTTTACGAGCAAGATGTAAAAAAGTTTTTCATTTCTACGATACGCTAAGTACATACTTATTTTTACTTTATTAGTATTCTAAAGTTAAAACTACGCTACCGCTTTCGCTACGCAATGTAACTATAAGACAAACAGCATAAAAATGTTTTATTCTTATTAAAATGAGTAAATAGCGCACAGATTTCAAAAGTTAACGTTTCATTTTTGCTTTTACGCTATAATTATGTACAAATGCATACTTACTAGTCTCTAATGGGCTTTGTTTGAGAGAAAGAAAGACGTCACGACTATAGATAGTAGGTCAGGGATAACTGGTTAAACCTCTGGCATGATAAACAGAATTTACCATCATCGTCTACCGCAGGCCCACTTTGCCATTACCGAGCACAGGTCTTCTCTCAGAATGAGAGGCGATGGTGGTAGAGGTCTCAAAGAATACCCGGCTGAGTTTGTTGTGGGCTCTTCTCAGACCTGGGCGCGTTTGGAACCCTCGTAGCTTTAGTTTTAAGTTTGCGTAATAATTATCACCACTATATCTTACAAATCCAACAACTAACAATCAAAAATAGTAATTTATTGCCTATTTTATAGGTATACTTTTGTATAAGTCCCGCAAATTGCTATTACGCTGGAACCATGTCTCATTAACGTCAGCCGACATAAAAATATACCATCAGCTCGAAACTTAAGTCTATAGTGCTGACGACACTAAAATGGCGGCCACGCGCATTAGCAATTAGACTTATACACCACAAAATTATGCTTATATAATAAAAACGCTGATCTATGTCGGTTACTCTTGTTCTCCTGCGGATCTCCTCATTTCTGATTTGAGAGTAGAGGAACTGCAAACATGTTTATTTAATTCAGAGTAATGCAAATACAGAGAGTACAGATGCTCACTGCATGTGCTAGTACACTTGAAATATCTGCAATGCCACGTTTCACTTCTCAGACTTTACTGCATTGCTCTGAGCTTCTCGATACCAGTTACATTTTAGTTTATTCTATCGATAGTGTAGACCAACAGATACATGAATTTATAGCCTCGATAGCTCAACGGTTAAACAAGCGGACTGAAAACCTAAAGTTCTGCGGTTCAAACCCCACCTGTTGCACTATTGTCGTATCTACTCCCATATCGTGAGTATTAAACTGCAATTCTGAATTCAGCCAGCATATAACCAGCAACTTATGAGAACATATCAAAATAAGCTGTAATAAATGATATTCACGCCGCACTATTGGAAGTTGGAACGAAATGGAACGGAAAACTAGCGTGAATCGTGAAATATCTCCACATTTCAAAGCGGTTTAGAATTGACGATTTATGACCAGCTCTTGCTTAACTTTCTCATGCAATATTTCTGACCTTTACTTATGTAAATCCATACTAATATTATAAATGCGAAAGTGTGTCTGTCTGTCTGCTAACCTTTCACAGCCTATCCGTTCAACCGATTTTGACGAAATTTGATACAGAGATAGCTTGCATCCCGGGGAAGGACATAGGCTACTTTTTATCCCGGAAAATCAAAGAGTTCCCACGGGATTTTTAAAAACCTAAATCCACGAAGTCGCGCGTTTCGTATGGAGGTCAAAAATAAAGCTAATTGTCCGAATTTTTAGCGACGATTTGCGTAGCGCAATATCCTTACTCTCGCGTAAAAGCGTTTTCTTTTCATTCGTATTATTTTACCTTTGTTTTACCACAGCACGCGAGTAACCGGCTCCGCACAAAGCAAGCGTGTGCTTTTGTTCTTTAAAGTAAATGTAACAAAAGCATGCATGAACTTAAACAATGAATAAATACATAGTATTACTAACAATGAGGAAAACACGGTTTCATATTAATATCTTTAATGTAAAACATAAAAGTTTTTATAGTTGCCACCCTAAAGTTCAAGACATACCTACTTAAAGATGCAGTGCCGAAGTGCAGTGAAGCTTTTTATAAAGTTTTTCAAAGGAAACGATGTACCTACCTATTATATTATTTGCATGCAACAAATTCAAAGCGAAAGCGTTCTTCGATGCCCAATTTTTTATTTTGCTCCATTTATATGTTACTTAGTGGAGCAAAATAAACATAAACGTCGCTTCACTTCAGCTCAACGTCTGGAGCTTAACGCACACACACACCGGCAGAACCGATGCGCGGCATCATTCTGGATTGGTGGGCGTTAACAACTGTGACATAGTTTCTAACTAAAGCCGTTGTTACCGTTCTTTACTTTTAAGGCAAAGGGAAAAATAAGATTTTTTCATTCTAATTTTCATTCTTGATGACAAAATAGAAACTAACTTTGCTAAGATTGCTTGGATTTTACTTAGAGTTAATATGAGACATTTATCTCAAAAACAAGTAAATCCATCTCTGTCCTTATCATATACCTATGTGATATGTCTTACGTAAGTCTGAGCAAAGTCAAATTTAGCTCTGTAAATCTCATCCTAAGCTAATCTAGGAAGAGGTGTCCTTGTCTTGTTTTCAGTCTACTAATTTCAACCGTATCTCTAAGTCCATAAAGCCGAGTCTAGGTAGACTATATCGAAAAGACTTCATCCCACTCCGTCAGTATACGTCGGCCCTAAATATTTGTTTTTAACACAGTTTTTAAAATATGCACTTTGAAAATAAATGTTTCAAACTACAACTGTTGAAAGATTTTTTTAATTTGTGAAAGCCTTTCCCATTTTGTACCTTAGTGTTCCATTTCCATATAAGAGAAACTCACCTAAACGTTTTCAGAAAAGCCCTACAATGTTTTTTATCTTTTTTTAATCCACTAAAAGTTAGATCTTGACTGCGTTCTTAGCTATTTTTTTAAATTCAGATACTAGGTAATCTCGCCTGGTGGTAAGTGACGATGCAGTCAAAGATGGAAGCGGGCTAATCTGGAAGTTTTTAATAAACCCATGCCCCTTTGGTTTCTAAACGGCATCGTACCGGAACGCTAAATCGCTTGTCGGCACGGCTTTGCCGGTAGGGTGGTAACTAACCACGGCCGAAGCCTCCCACCAGACCAGACCAGAAATTTAGAAATTATAAAAGTCCAAATCCCTGTCAGGAATCGAACCCGAGACCTCCCACTAATTAGACCAATGTGCTTACCACTGCCCCAGGGAGGTTGTCAGGGTGCCACTGGTGGTACCAATGATTTTATGGTGCAGTAAGATGTCAGCGTAGTAACCTGAAAGGGATCATCATCATCATCATCAACCCGTCACCGGCCCACTACTGAGCACCGGTCTCCTTTTATAATGAGAAGAGTTTAGGCAATATAATTTCCTGGTCCTATATAAAAATTACCTGTGATAAAAAACCATTCAATGAAAACTTGTTAAAAATGGGTTAAATATTGCAAATAAATCAATCATTGGTAGCCATAAGGTACTTATACAAAGAATAAAATAAAAAAAACAAAAATAAAAAAGTCAGGTTCCACCGAGATTTGAACTCGGATCGCTGGATTCAGAGTCCAGAGTGCTAACCGTTACACCATGGAACCGATGCATTTGCGTCTGAAAATACCGAACGGAAGACGTGCGTAGGTAGTAGACCGTATGTTTATGTTAATGCAGTAGGTAGACACCAGATACTTTCTAAAATTAATAGCCACTGAGGTCATCTGACATTGGTTGATTTTACATTGCTGCTTCCACAGATTAGAGTGGCTGCTTCACTGAGTGAGATTAAATAAATCTTCGTGGAAAACCTTCAATAGATTAAAATTAAATGTCAGAAGCACAGACACAGAAGCGTGCAGATTCTCGTTGTGTTCGTGAAGCGCGGGGCGCGTTTTTCAGTATGGGAGTAAGCCAGAAGAAGCCGAGAGCGCTTACGACTAGCTAACGTATTAGCCAACTTATGAGGTTAAAATAAATATAGAAACAAAGTACAACTTTAAAATGACTTTATTAAAGTTTATTATACATTAGCAAGGGCGGGTAGAATATCTTCATACACGGCAATGCCGTCGAGGAACACAGAAGCGCATAGGCTCTCGTTGTGCTCGTGAAGCGCGGGGCGCGTGTTTCGGTATGGGAAGAAGCCAAGTGACTTGAACTTGAACTTGAAGTTAAAATAAAGATAGGACCAAAATACTACTTTAAAATGACTTAATTAAAGTTTATTATACATTAGCAAGGGCGGGTAGAATATCTTCATACACGGCAATGCCGTCGAGGAACACAGAAGCGCATAGGCTCTCGTTGTGCTCGTGAAGCGCGGGGCGCGTGTTTCGGTATGGGAAGAAGCCGAGTGCGCTTACGCCTTGCTGACGTATTAGCAAACTTGAAGTTAAAATAAAGATAGGACCAAAATAATGACTTTATTAAAGTTTATTATACATTAGCAAGGGCGGGTAGAATATCTTCGTACACGGAAATGCCGTCGAGGAACACAGAAGCGCGCAGGCTCTCGTTGTGCTCGTGAAGCGCGGGGCGCGTGTTTCGGTACGGGAAGAAGCCGAGTGCGCTTACTCCTAGCTCACGTATATAGCGCGAATCAGTACCGGCGGGAAAAGTGCGCACTTTTAGAGGCACTTTGCTGTAATAAACAAGAAATAAACGGATTAGAGCTAAATCATCGTCATCATCATCATCATCAACCAATAAGACGTCCACTGCTGGACATAGGTCTCTTGTAGGGACTTCCACACGCCACGGTCTTGCGCCGCCTGGATCCAGCGGCTCCCTGCAACTCGTCTGATGTCGTCCGTCCACCTAGAGGGGGTCTTCCAACGCTGCGTCTTCCGGTGCGAGGTCGCCATTCTAGCACCTTGGGACCCCAACGTCTATCGGTTGTAAGAACCTAAACGAGCTAAATCAAGTGATATTTAATTGCTTAAATCGCAATTAACTTTGAAAAGTTAGGTGTGCGTGTCCGGTATCAAACCTCCGCCCTCTCGAAGGCCGACGTCTTAACCACTAGGCTATCACCGCACAACTCTTCCTTTAAAGGTAAAGGAGAACCGGCAGAGACGAGTCCTCCATAGCTCAACGGGTAAAGGAGTGGACTGAAAACCGAAAGGTCGACGGTTCAAACCCCGCCCGTTGCACTATTGTCGTACCTACTCCTAGCACAAGCTTGACGCTTAGTTGGAGAGGAAAGGGGAATATTAGTCATTTAACATGGCTAATATTCTTTTTTTTTTTTTTTTAATGTTTCAAAGGTGTGTGAAGTCTGCCATGCCAATCCGCACTTGATCATCGTGGTAGAATAAATGGCCAAACCCTTCTAATTGGGTATATGCCTATATCAAAAATAAATTATTTCTCATCATCATCATCAACCAATAGACACCCACTGCTGGACATAGGTCTCTTGTAGGGACTTCCACACGCCACGGTCTTGCGCCGCCTGGATCCAGCGGCTCCCTGCGACTCGTCTGATGTCGTCCGTCCACCTAGTATTATTTCTCAGTAAGTATTAATTAGAGGGTCTTCCAAAATACGTAAAATCTACGTCCTTTGTTAGTTTTAATTGTAATAACCATTTTAAATCATTGATTAAAATAAAAAAGTACATCAATATGATGTGTCATCACATTCCAGTATTTCATAGAATCTCGCATACTAAGTGCGCGTTTTGATGTTTAGAAATAGAAATAGAAATAGTTTTTTATTTGCCAGAATGTGATACAATTTGGTCTTAAATCTATTTTGAGCCCTTGACATTCAACCAATAATTTGGTGTGCAACTTATTATAGTAACTACATTATCATAGAATAATAAAGTGTGAAAATTAACAATCAATAATCTACTTAACTTATTTATATTTAAATGTATCTATCTGTTTGATAAAAAGTTACTGATGTTAAAGTTACTGATGTTTGATAAAAAGTTACTGATTTGATTAGTTGTCAAATACCGTATTGTGAGAAGGGACCCGTGCTTAGTAGTGAGCCAGCGATGGGTTGATGATGATACAAGGATCATGGCATTTTGAGCATCGTGGCATTTAGAGACTGGTAACTGGTAACTCATACGTTCCGTGCTGCAGATCCAACAAATCAGTCATTGGCTATACTCACAGCTTGTCGACAGCAGCTTTGAAGGCCAGCCAGTAGGGGTTGGAGTCGTCACAGCGCGTGGGTGCCACGTAGTCGTTCTTCTGCAAAGACTCATACGTCACACCGTCGCCCGCTTCCGAGCACCACTGCTTTATCTAGATTTTGAAGTAAAGGAACCTTTAGTTATCATTATAATTACTTTTTAGGGTTCCGTACCTCAAAAGGAAAAACGGAAACCTTATAGGATCACTTTGTTGTCTGTTTATCTGTCTGTCGGTCTGTCAAGAAACCTAACTTCCCGTTGACTTAGAATCATGAAATTTGGCAGGTGAGTAGGTCTTATAGCAGACATTCGGGAAAAAAATTGAAAACCGTGAATATGGGAATATGGGGTTACAGTACACAAAAAAAAAATTGTGGTCATGAACTAATAACTGAAAGAACACGTGAACAAAGTGTCATATCTCAAATCAAGAAAGACTAAGATGCGTCAGTGGACAATTTCTTAGTATATAAGATAATTTATAAGTTTAGGTTAAAATAAAATTACTTATTAGTCATACATTAGGCTAGATCGTCATATAATTGAGTAGCTAATTGGCACTCAACAATAAGGAAAAAAAAAAAAATGAACTAATAATTAGTATTTTCAATTTTCGAAGTAAGATAACTATATTAAGTGGGGTATCATATGAAAGATCTTCACCTGTGCATTCTAAAACAGATTTTTATTTATTTTTATGCATCATAGTTTTTGAATTATCGTGCAAAATGTCGGAAAAATACGACTGTAGTACGGAACCCTCATTGCGCGAGCCTGACTCGCACTTGACCGGTTTTTATAATATCAGTGTGATTATGAAAAGAAAAAGTAAAAGCCCATAAAACACCTACCATATTTTCAAATTCCACAAGGTTGACAGACAAAGCCAAACGTAAGTCGAAGGTGACGGACAACTTTTCTGGAATCACGTTGCTCTGGATGCCACCCTGTGCATATTGAAACAATAAAAATACTATTGTAAATAAAAAATTACAAACATATAATTATTCCAGAAATACTTCCTTGTTATTAATTATAACCAGTACCCGTAGTACAAGATTTTACGTCTCACCAAACCAAACCAAATTCGAGAGTCGAAATACTTCCGCGTTACAGTAAAATGGACCTAAACAGCCTTGAATTAAAGTCAAATATTCAATGCCACTGATTTTAATTTCGCAATGTTTCCGCTTGGAGCGCTGGCTGTAGAAGTGTAGACAAACTTGAGCTTTAAAACAAGGCATTTAAGATCCAGTTTACTGTAACGCGGAAGTATTTCGACTCTCGAATTTGGTTTGGTTTGGTGAGACGTAAAATCTTGTACTACGGGTACAGGAATATATTTGAATGTTGAAAAACAACATAAACAATGTTGGTATCTTACATTATGTTCCAGTTCTTGCAATTCACGAAGGCTAGTGAACTTTACTTGTGGTAACGTCGTTTACATGGTCATTGCGTAAGTGTGCGTGCATGTCGGACCAATCAGTCGCGAGCAAGCGCTGTCAAACGCACACTTTAGTGTACCTTACGTATACACAAGCATGAGTCAGTGGCCTTCGTGAAATGCAAGAACTATAAGACGTTACGACATGATTCGTGAAGTCCAGGGTTCGTAACTTTTTGAATTTATGTGGGTTTTAACTTTTAAGTAATTAAATATCACTTGCTTTAAAGGTGAAGGAAAACTTCGTGAGGAAACCTACAGGCCTCAGAGTTCTCCATTGTTTTCAAAGGTGTGAAGTCTGCCAATCCGCACTTAGCCAGCGTGGCCTAAAGGCCTAAATTCCTCTCTTTCAGATAACAGACCTGTGCTCAGTAGTAGTCCAGCGAGATGATTATGATGATGTTGATTATATTTTAATTTTTTATCACCACCGACAGAATCATACAAAAAAATTTATTCAAATCCTAGGTGCTAAGTTATTATATATAATTCAAATTGTAGGAACTGAAAAAACTGTGTATATGGTACCTACTTAGTTATACTGTCAACGGAGGCAGAGTACGGAAACAACGGAAAGAATTTTTAACAATTTTATTCATTTACCGCAGTCCCCGTTGAAGGGGAATAGATAACGGGGACAACGGGATACGTTTTTAATAATTTTATTCAAATCCCGATGTCCCCGTTAAACGGAATAGACAACGGGGACAACGGGATAAGTTTTTAATAATTTTATTCAAATCCCGATGTCCCCGTTAACGGGGATATGGCTAACGGGGACAACGGGACTACATGGGCTACAGCATGCAAATGACGGATAAGTTGTGCATAAGAACTTACATTTAACATGGTAAGATTCACAGAAGTGACGTCCCCTGTGGTCAATTCGGGATCACTTTCGAGCTTCGTTTTGGATTCTTTACGCAGGTCCATGAATTTATCGATGATATAGCGAATCTGAAAATGTAATAATTGATCTAGATTCTAGCCTGAAGGGGAACGTGAGATTGTCAAAGTACACACTTTTTACTCTGGAAAATCAAAAAGTTCCCACGGGAATTTTAGACCCAAATCTACGCGGATAAAGTCTCGGGCATCTATTTGTGTCATAAATTAAAACTACCTGACTATTTGTAAGCACTTTTAAAAAGTTTACATGAATAAAAAACATTCTATTCTATTCTATTCTATTCATATATATAAATGCAAATTAATGTATCATGAATCATGCAAAGATAAATTAATATTAGTGGGAACTTATGTAAATGTCAATATCGGTGTTTCCTTGATAAGATAAACTCATACATTCCCATTGTTCAAGCAACAGCATCCAACCAGCCGATCTGGATAGACAGTAACTTATTGCTTGGAGGCTGGAGGCTCGCCAAACGGTGATGAAATCGATTTATAATTCACAACCGACATTCAGGCAGATAATTAATGCTGACCTAGCTGCCGTGCATATTTTAGTTGAGGCTTTCAAGGGCCGGTAGCAACAGAATCATCATCATCATCCGATGGACGACTTCCACACGCCACGGTCTTGCGCCGTCTGAATCAAGCGACTCCCTGCGACTCGTCTGATGTCGTCCGTCCACCTAATGGGGGGTCTTCCAACACTGCGTTTTCCGGTTCGTAGTCGCCGTTACGTTAGTAGGTCACACGGAGTCAGTGCCGCGTCGTAGGCGGGGCATTGACTCGAGTTTTGCACGCTATTCACTGCGGGTTTAAAAAATACTAAATCACTAAAACTACAAAATGAGGCAACTGGTTATTGGTAATGGATTGTGTTTAGGTAGTATAACAATAACGCTAAGTTTTTGCTAGCGTTCTGAATATATACAGTTATATAAGTAGGTATCTACGTAATATTTTCGTAATGCCGTAGGAACTCTTGATTTTGCGGGATAAAAAGTAGCTTATGTCACTCTGTAGGTCTTTACAAAAGTCCATCGAAACAGAAGCTTCATGCAACATTCACCCACCTTCTCCCCGGAGTTATCCGGGAGTAGGAGCGAGCCGTGCCCGGACTTCCCGGGACATATCACTTTCACGTCTGAAATAGAAGAAAATAAATAAATGCTGGAATATAGTAAAATATTATAATAAAAAAACTTAAATCTTAATTAATTATCTTAGTTAGGTACTCTCAAGTTACATCTCAGAAGTTTTTATCATTAGGTAATTATCAACCGAAAGATGTCCATAGCTGGACATAAGGTATGTTATAGGGACATCCTACATACCACGGTCTTGCGCCGCCTGAATTCATGCGGCTCTTTGCGACTCATTTGATATCGTCTGTCCACCTAGTGAGGGGTCTTTCGGCAACACTGCGTTTTCCGGTGCGAGGTCATCATTCTCAAGGTGCGAAGAAATTTGCGGGGGGGGGGGGGGGTGGCTCCTGCAACACTGCATTTGCCGGTGCAAGGTCATCATTCTAGGTCCCAAGGTGCTTAGAATGTTATTCGTACTTACGCCATATACTCCTCTCGCCGTTGTAGACCACGAAGCTGTCGTCAGGACTGGCCAGGCCTTCGTCCAGCGCGAACCCAACGTTCATGCTTCGGTAGTGCTCAGACTTCACGAACTCGCTCATTCCATTTGCTCCACCCACTTCTTCATCTACGACATAGGTATACAATACAACCATACTCGAGCCTCAATAGCTCAACCGGTAACGGAGTGGACTGAAAACCGAAACGTCGACCGTTCAAACCCCGCCTGTTGCACTATTTAATTGTCGTACCTACTCCTAGCACAAGCTTCATGCTTAGTTGGAGAGGTAAAGGGAATATTAGTCATTTAACATGGCTAATATTCTTTAAAAAAAAATAAGACTTAAGTGTCTGTCTGTTTGTCGTTGCTTAACCATCAAAATAAGCTGATACTGGGGCCAATTCTCTTGTACACAATCTCTAAACTAAACTAAATTAACAGGTCTAAATCTAGTGCTATCCTTTTCCGCAAGCAACGTTATGAAAGGGATAGCAATAGATTTAGAAGTGCCATTTTAGTTTAGTTTAGAGATTGTGTACAACGGAATCAGTCACATTATGTGTTGTCATATATCACCAAAATCTGTAATTCAACTTCAAAAGCGCTAATCTTAAAGTTACAATTTTTTCACGAATATAGAGAAACTGCTTCTTGATGGTTTCTATCATTAGTGATAACAGTGATAACCTAGTGGTTATGAAGACTTCAGAATCCTGTTCGAGGGGTTATGGGGTTCAATCCCGGGCACTTTTCGACTTATACCAGTTACAGTAAAGGAAAACACCGTGAGAAAATCTGCATGCCTGAGAGTTCCCATAATGTTCCCCAAGGTGTTGAAGACTACCAATCCACACTTAGGCAGCGTAGTGGTCTATAGTATAGCTCTTCTAAAGCTGAGATCTATAGAGCGCACTTTGACGTTGCTCAGACTTAAGATTGAGTTAAAACGAGACAGATTTATGTGAGAGATATAGCTCTGTCTCGTTTTAACTCGGTCTTAAGCCTAAGCAAAGTCAGAATGCGCTCTATAGATCTCAGCCGTATTCTGAGAGGAGACCCGTGCTCAGTAATGGGCCGGCGCGACGAATGACGATGGGTTAAGTTGAGATGATGATGATGCCTATTTTAGTATTTAGATACCTATTTAGTACAACCTGGGGCACGTTTTATTACAAAACCAGTTAACTAAATCCAATGCTGCCAACTGTGAAAGTTTTTTTAAAAGCTTTCCTGTAGTCGCTGCCAACTTTGTACAGTTGGATCAACATTTTCAATCGCTGAACTTTAAATTCGGTGGAATTTTTAAGCACCTATAAGAGATAAAGATTTTAATAATAATTATTAGGTAAATTTTGCTATTTGTGGATGTCTTTGTAGACCTGGATATAAAGCAACGGCAACGGGTTACGTTCCACCGTGGCTCTCGAAAAGGTGTGAAGTAACTTCTGCAAGTTTATTTCTAACGTTAAGATAGGCCATGAAGTCAGAATTTTGATGCCTAGGTATTTGAATTTTGAATATTTTATATCAATATTATGGTAGCCTCCAAAGTGGGTGATATCGCAGACCAACACGAAGCTTTTTAGTACTATAAAAACCGGCCAAGTGCGAGTCAGGCTCGCGCAACGAGGGTTCCGTTTTATAGTCGTATTTTTTCGATATTTTGCACGATAATTCAAAAACTATGATGTATAAAAATAAATAAAAATCTGTTTTAGAATGTACAGGGATGATACCCCACATTATCTTACTTCTAAAATTGAAAATACTAATTATTAGTTCATGACCATAGTTTAATTTTTTTTGTGTGATATAACCACAAATTCACGGTTTACAGATTTTTCCCTGAATGTCAGCTATAAGACCTACCTAACTGCCAAATTTCATGATTCTAAGTCAACGGGAAGTACTTTGTAGGTTTCTTGACAGACCGACAGACAGACAACAAAGTGATTCTATAAGGGTTCCGTTTTTCCTTTTGAGGTACGGAACCCTAAAATATCTCTATGGTAGCCTAGACCAGTCGAAAAGTAAACAAGGGAACTAACCTGGTACAAAGCTCAAATGGAGTGTCCTCTTCAGCCTTATGCCCTTATTCTTCAGCCGCTTCACCGCCTCGATGTACTGAACGCCCGTGGTCTTCATGTCTTGTACTCCTCGTGCGTAGATCACGCCGTCCACTATACGCGCTTCGAAAGGGGGGTAGGTCCAACTTTTCTGAAATATTACTAAAACCGTGAGGCACTGTGGTTAGATCACATGTACGGTCGGCCTCAGAATTCGAGTAGCAATTCCGCAAAACGATTGCATCAAAAACCAGTTATGACCTTTTTCTATAAACACGCCACACAAACAGTCATGAGCGCACAACGCGCACGTGATTTAGCTTATCTTTCTTTTCACCATTGGCTAAATTTCTCTCCTGTTAAAACACACGGCACTCAAATCTAGCATGCTGCGGTGTATCATCTTCCCCGCATTCCTCGCTTATGGCCACAGTTCGCATGTGCGTGGAAAAAAGATCTGGCACAAGGGCGGTCGAAGTGCACTAGGCACCCATGTGGTGAGGGTGAAATTGCTTAATTTGAATGAAGACTGACTAAGCAGTTCGAGCCAACTGCACACGTACTGCTCAAGTGATATAAAACTGCATCTCAACTGCAATTTTGCCTGCTACTTGTATAAAGACCGCTTATGTGAGTCACTAGACCCTAAGGTTTAAGATTAAACAAACCTCAAAAACTGGCACGACGTCCATATGCGAGTTGAGCAGAATACTAGGCAGGCTGGGTTCCAGCCCTTCCCAGGTTATCACGAGAATTGGCTTCTTGGGCACCACTTCATACACCTGGACAGGGAGACCCAATTCCGATGCTTGACGTCTGAGATATGTGATGCACTCGTCTGAAACCGAAAGTATTTTTTTCTCGACTAAACCCAGTGTTTCCAGTTAAAAAAGGAACCCGGACGGAGGGACGGATCACTTCGTGGTCGGCCTGTCCGTCCGTCCGTCGTCGGTCTGTCTGAAAAGACCCTTTTCTCGGGAACGCGTGGAGGCATCAAGTCGAAAATAAAATCCCTTGGATTGAACTATAAAAAATAATATAAGTCAAGTATCAGCGCAATAATAAATACGGCTGTTTCGGAGTTATATATTTTATCAGTTGCTTTAACGATGAAGGAAAACATAATGAAGAAATCTACATGCCTGAGACTTCTCCATAATGTTCTCAAAAGTGTGTGAAGTCAATTTAACCTGCAAATCTGCTATTGGCCAGTGTGATGGGCATAATAAGCTCAATATAATATTTTTCTGTAAAGAGAAAAGTCGAGACCTATACCCAGCTGTGGGACACACGTACCATAATTAATATTGGGATGGACGCTGCGTATTCGGAGGTAATCCCGCAGATTGCTCACCGCGGGATCATTAGCGTAGTCTGTCATTGTTGCAATATTGCGGGATACACTTTTTAGCTCAGAATTTGCTCACTGTAAAGTTTTGACTCGACTGAACCAGAAGGTAATGTTATTTGAAAGGTGTTTTCTATTTCGTTCTATTTATTAACTGTACAAATAGTTGAATATAATTATATTATTTTATATGTGAATTTTAACCGCAATTTTGATAAGTAAATTGGGGATAGATGCCCCCCCCCCCCCCCCCCCCCCATACCGAATATATTTTGAATTTTTTAAACCTCATATTACTCTTTACAATGACATAGGTAATGAAGTATTTCTATAAAATTTATTTTACTACCTGCATAATATGCTTAATAAGAGATACACTATATAATTATATTTTAAAAGTTGTCAAGATATTCTTTACTTGTGTTGTTGTAGATGAATAAACAATTAACAGTAAATTATTATTAGTGTTTCTATTAATGTTAGTTTTAATATTAACGTTCCTTTAACCAATGTATTACGTAAGTAGGCCACTCGGAGTCAATGCCGCGCCTTAAGTGGGGCATTCACCCCAGTTTTACACGCTATACATTGCCGGTTTGAAAAACACTAAATCACTAAAATTACAAAATGAGGCAAATGGTTATTGGTATTGGATTGTGTTTAGATAATATAACAATAACGCTAAGTTTTTGCTAGCGTTCTGGTTACATCCTGTATACATAATATATAGCCTATATTACTTTTAGATAACGTAGCTTTCTAGTGGTGAAAGAATTCTTAAAATCGGTTCTGTAGTTTCAGAGTTTATCGATTACAAACAAACAAACAAACAACAAATATTTCCTCTTTATAGCTAGATAATAATATTAGTGTAGATAATACGATATTAATTTATTCAAAACGATCAGTATTTGAAAACAGGTCTGTATTTCGTTTGATAAAAATAAATAATTGAATAAGGTTACATATTTTCATTCTGGCCCCAACTCACTCGCTTCCTATTTATTTATCGAAAACCCGCAATATTTATGACTATGTTCAGATAACGATAAAATTTCCCTTGCATACCTTATCTATGACCCATAAATTATTTACTATAAAAAATATGTCACATTTTGTGCCTACTACATTTTGCGGTGGATGGTTGTACATACCTACTTGATAGGTACCTAACTAACACAGACCACCACCTATTGAGTATAGACGCCTAAACCGGACACCCCCGATCGCCAAGCTTGGGCAGTTGCTTAACATAAAAGTTGGGCCACGCCCTTTCGGTACCCTCATTCTCGGCACATTGTCTTGATTACGTAACTTTTGACTCTACCAATCACAACAAAGCATTCTCCCCTGTCCCCCGCCAACATTTTACGATTTTGTTTTCTTGCAAAACCTTATACATGCGTATAGATAATTAATTACGTAAACTTCAAACTAAAGCTATGAGGTTCCAACGCGCCTAGGTCTTAAGAGCCCACAACAAACTCAGTCAGTCATGCATGGAGGCATCAAGTTGCAAGAGTGTAGTTGGAGATAATAATGTAAGCAACAAAATAATTCCACGTAGGTATCCTTCCAAAGTCCGAAACCGTCGGTGAGTGAGTCCAACTTGTACTTGGCGGGTTTTTTATTTTTTTTGTTAATCGATGTCTCAAACCCGTATAATGTGACAAAATAGTTATTTGAGTTACAAGGGGCCAAAGTGATATTTTTTATTTTGAATTCATGAGCGTAGCGAGTTAGCGAGGAATTTAATATGCGCCGCCCGAGAATAAAATATTTGGCCCCGAGTGACACACAATCATTATTTTTCATCACTACCGATGAGAAAAAACAAAACAGATAAGTACGACGCGGACCAATTAGAAGAGAATAGGTTCAAACTCCCATTTAAGAACAAAAAAGAATTTTGTTCCCGCTATCCCCTAATTCCAATTTCTTTCGAATAGTTATGACGAAAAATTGCTTATACACGCAGTAATTAGTGACTGGACAGATCCCTCGTTATGTAACCGTCCCAGTGTGGGTATTTACGTACAGTAATTAATATTGGGATGGACACTGCGTATTCGGAGGTAATCCCGCAGATTGCCCCTCGCGGGATTGTTAGCGGTGTTGCGGGCTAAACTTTGGCAGAAAAATAGCTTTGTAGTCGCAAAACATACATAGTTCGAAATGGAAAACTGATTTGAGTTTATTTTATTTTTTTATTTTATTTAGATACAAGTTAGCCCTTGACTGCAATCTCACCTGGTGGTAAGTGACGATGCAGTCTAAGATGGAAGCGGGCTAACCTGGAAGGGATATGGCAGTTTTTATTAAACCCGTACCCCTTTGGTTTCTACACGGCATCGTACCGGAACGCTAAATCGCTTGGCGGCACGGCTTTGCCGGTAGGGTGGTAACTAGCCACAGCCGAAGCCTCCCACCAGACCAGACCAGAAATTTAGAAATTATAAAATTCCAAACCCCTGCCAGGAATCGAACCCGGGACCTCCCATTAATAAGACCACAGCGCTCACGACTGCGCCAGGGAGGTCGTCAAATGGAAAACTGATTTGAGTTAAATCCATCCATACTAATATTCATAAGTTGTGGTAGCCTAGTGGTTAGGACGTCCGCCTCCCAATCGGAGGTCGGGGGTTCGATCCCGGGCACGCACCTCTAACTTTTCAGAGTTATGTGCGTTTTTAAGTAATTAAAATATCACTTGCTTTAACGGTAAAGGAAAACATCGTGAGGAAACCTGCATGCCTGAGAGTTCTCCATAATGTTCTTAAAGATGTGTGAAGTCTACCAATCCGCACTTGGCCAGCGTGGTAGACTATGGCCAAAACCCTTCTCACTCTGAGAGGAGACCCGTGTTCTGTAGTGAGCCGGCGATGGGTTGATCATGATGAGACTAATATTATTGATGCGAAATATCTGTAGATATATTAATGCGAAACTGTGTCTTTCTGTCTGTCTGCTAGTTTTTCACGGCTCAACAGTTTAACCGATTTTGATGAGGTACAGAGTTAGCTTACATCCCGGGGAAGCAAAACAGACCATAGTTCGAAATGGAAAACATATTTGAGTTTAAATCCATCCATACTAATCCATGCTATATTTACGTACTTACGTACTGTCAATGTCTGCAATTAATAAATATTTATATCGACATTTATTTGTTGCCAAATTATACCTAGTATTGTCTAATCACTACTTCACTACTACAATATTATACATTTGAAAGTGTGTTTGTTTGTTGGTTTGTTCTTTAATTACGACGCAATGGAGAAACGGATTGACGAGATTTTTTGTATGGGCATAATAAAAGACCTGTAGGGCGATTGTCTAAAACCTGCATCAATCATTATTACAATCTCAATTGTTCTGATTGGCTGAATTTGTGCGATTCTTGTTGCAACAATGCATTGTGGCCAATAGTGAGCGAGCATTAACCAATCAGAGATGATTGCGATCGTGACATTGTAGCTGTCAAACAACCGCGGTTGAGCCCCTGGAAAGTGACATAGAATACTTTTTATGCCGAAAAATCAATGAGTTCCTTGATAACCTAAATTCACACGGATAAAGTCACGGCCATCAGCTAGTTATTACTAATCCATACTAATATTATAAATGCGAAAGTGTGTCTGTCTCTCTGTCTGTCTGTCTGTCTGCTAGCTTTTCACGGCGCAACCGTTCAACCGATTTTGACGAAATTTGGTACAGAGATAGCTTGCATCCCGGGGAAGGACATAAGCTATTTTTTATCCTGGAAAACTAAAGAGTTCCCACGGGATTTTCAAAAACCTAAATCCACGCGGATGAAGTCGCGGGCATCATCTAGTACTAAATAATATTAGTCGACTATTTTCGATGCAATTGCATACGTCAGGATGGCCGAGCGGTCTAAGGCGCTGCGTTCAGGTCGCAGTCCACTTCTGTGGGCGTGGGTTCGAATCCCACTTCTGACAATAAGTTCTGAAGTCGAAATTTTTAATAAAAGTCGGTACATTATGGCTAAATCTGTTGTACACAAGCTCTAAATTTACAAGTCTATAATTTTGAATGTCAATGTTTTTATTTATAAGCCCCGCAAATTGCTATTGCGCTGGAACCATGTCTCATTAACATTGAAATGACGTCATTTCGACGTTAGCTGAAATAAAAATATACCATCAGCTCGAAACTTCAGTCTAGTGTTGACGTCACTAAAATGGCAGCCACGCGCATTAGCAATTTGCGGGACATAAAACAATCAATGATTTCGACAGACTGTACGACTGGTAACGTACCTCCATAATTTAAAACATGCTCGTACCTATAACTACTACGCGACAGGTCGAGATGGCAATCGGAGTGGGAACGCCCCGCACACCTACATAGCCCCCGCGCTTACCCGGTGCGGGCGAGCGCGGGTGGCGAGCGGGTGTGCGGGGCGTCCCACTGCCTCATATCCCGATTGGCATCTCGACTTGTCGCGTACTTTACAATAGTTAGACCCGCAGGCCGATTGCGAATCGACTGCATCTATCATTTAATGACAGCATCAATGTCAAAATATGGTTTTCCTATCACGGTTCGGTGAGACAGTCCACAAAGGATAGATGTGGACAAAAAAATGTTTTGACAGTTCATTTACACTATCGATAAAATTTATTGTATGAAAAATGCTATCGCGGACGCGTTTTGAAGTTTGATGTCATATAAGAACCTCGACAAATGTTACGTCAAATGAGGTTTTCATTGAAACAACTCGAGAGGTGTTTTTATCAGTGACATAAGCTATCCGCAAATCGTTTTACTACTCATATTAATTAAAATAAAGTTATGAAAGGGATTAAAAAAGGCTATAGTAATTCTTCTGCTAGATAAGAAATCAATTATTAATTTTAGAAGCTAGTATAATAGTATAAAAGCATTTTTAGATTAATATAAGTCTCATAAGTACTTTTAAAAGAATATGTGATGACTCTTTCATTAGTAGGTTTGATGCACAGAGTACATTAAATATAGAGGTATACTAACACTGAGAAATGAGAATCACAGAGTACTTTTTACACGCACCTATAACTTCTTGGAGAACAGTTATGTGCATTTTAAGTAAATAATTAAATATCATTGCTTTAACGGTGATGGAAAACATCGTGTGGAAACCTGCATGCCTGAGAGTTCTCCAAAATGTTATCAAAGGTGTGTGAAGTCTACCAATCCGCATTTGGCCAGCATGGTAGACTATGGCCAAAACTCTTCTCACACTCAAGAGAACCGTACTCTATAGTGAGCCAGCGACAGGCTGAACATAATAGTATACCTTTATACCTTTGAGAACAATATGGAGAACTCTCAGGCATGCAGATTTCCTCATGATGTTTCCTTCACCGCTAAATCAAGTTAAGTATATTAATTGCTTAAAACGCACATAACTCTTAGAGATGCGTACCTAGAATTGAACCCCCAACCTTCAATTATTCAGAGGTGGAGATCCTAACCACTAGGCTTTTCGGGGGACTTCTAAAATTATTCCCCAAAGTAATGTCCAAAAGTCAAATCATTTTCTGATTTAATTGATTTAGCTTTGGAAATTACTTTGGAATTTAAATTATTTAGGCAAATAAAACAACATTTTGATGATTTTTTATGTATTCTTTTATTAAAGTAGATTAGATTCTGACATTTTAATTATATCACCATCTGCTTCTTATAAATCTAATCTGGCACCGTTCATTATTTTATTTGTCTCTGCACGGGGTCCAAGAGCTCGAGTTCACAACATATCCCAATCCATATCTTTGTCAGGATGAAGAAATGAATGCAGCACTGTATCACCTTTGCCTGAAAAAAAATTATGATAACTGAGTAAGTGACCACTGACTGTGTTGCTTAATCTATACCACTAGGCACTACCAGCTTCTGTTTAGGTATGATGTTGTCTGCGAAGACTTTAGAATCAGTGTATATGGTATCTTTGTTACTAATTTAGCTAATCCAAATTGTTTCTTTAAATATTTGTGGTGCGAAGGAGTAAGAAACATCCAAACTTTCATATGAAGAGCAACATTTTAGGCAGCTCTAGATACATAAGGAAACATACTCGAGAAAGCACTTGTAGTGTGGAGGTACTTACTATGAAGTCATAACCACCAGTAGCAATGGACTCAATTTGTATAATAGGTACTTTATGAAACGCTGTTAAAACTCCTCTAACTTTTCGGAGTTTAATACCATTGTATAAATAAATATCACTTGCTTAGCTGTGAAGGAAAAGGAAGATCGTGAGGAAACCCGCATGAGAGCCTTTACTTGTATTTAATGATAACGTTTGTTAACTTACGAGTTCTAACTTCTACCACACCTCGTCACACAACAACTTCTCGAAGCAGCCACAGTCCGTCAATAAGGGTCCCAATACTTAGGCAAATCAGTGCCCAGGCATTTGCGTATAAGTTCAGTGAGAAAAACTAAGTCTCCGGAGTCCGAGGAGCAAGCAAAGTTGCAGAATTAATCACAAAAAACAAACGGGTAAACTAAGGAAAAACAACAAAAAATTGTACTCTGTGGTCTGGGGTTCTAAATAGTTAGGTACCACAGACTAACTACTTATTTGTAATAAGTAACGTAGCCAAATTTAGGAGACTGTTATGTCCATGTAAATTGCTAGATTACCAAGTGATTACCATAGATATTCGATTTAGTCGGGTTATAAATAGGTCCGTGCTACCAATACGTCATCAAAATGTCGATAATGACCAAATGCGATATAGTGCATTAGTCGTCCGCGATAGCAAATTTATCAACTGTAACGATCACGATTCTTAAGGATATTTCTATTGCGATGTCACATGTCAGTTTACGGCAATCGGCCTGCAGAACACAACCTACTGCAAACCACAGACAGTGTGCAAAAATATAATGCAACTACAACCAATCAGTGGTCACTAATTAATTTAACTAACCAAATGGAGTATCATGTGGCGGTTACCACAATAGAAACTAGATGGCGCTGTTCAATCGATGACGTAGTCCCGAACAAATGTACCGCCGATAGTAATCGCACTAACGGAGTTTTCTGCAATCTGGAGTATATATAGAAGTTTCAAGACATAACCGTCGGCCCAGCTGGCGCTACCGAGCACAACCAACCGCTCGGTGAGATCTCCCCTTTGGTACGGTCGAGCCTGCACACCGCTCCCGTACAATATTATGAAAGAGTGTGTGCATTCTAAAACAGATTTTTATTTATTTTTATTCATCATAGTTTTTGATGTATCGTGCAAAATGTCGAAAAAAATACCCAAGTACGGAACCCTCGGTGCGCGAGTCTGACGCGTACTTGGCCGGTTTTTTCGTCGATCCCATTCGTATCCCACTTCTCCGTAGATGACAACGGACGGGAAAACGGGTAATTTTAATTTCCTTACTATTGGCAGATTTACTCCGGTATCATGTCTTTTATATACAAACTTTCATTTAGAGCTCTTCGTTTAGGTTTATTGATATAATAAAACATGAAAAAATTAGGTATTGATTTTAAAATTACGAGCCTCAAAAGATTCCCATTTTAACACTAAATTTATGACAACTTTGGGCGTAAATAAATAAGATTAGGGGTACAAAAATTCGAAAAGAATTTAACATTATACATAGTTTATTTATTCATTAGGTAGTTGAAATAATAGTTATTTTGCAAACATAAACTCAGTAGTTTTGTCTCAAAAATACTTTTCCTAAACCCTCTTTGCGCCCTTGATTGCGGTGAAAATCATCGTGCCTCTCACATTGTTCATACGATGTCTAGTGAAAAGCAAACAATTTCGGTGACGCATAATACTACTTTTACTTGTGTTTATTAATTTCTTATTACTACATATTTAATGTTAACATGATCTTGGTTCCGTGCCAATATTTTAGTACTAATATACACTTGTCTACACGCAATTCTATTTAATTTTATTTCCGGCATCAGAAATAAAGTGTTATAAATACTTCTTCTTCTTCCTGTTCTTATCCCACGCTATGTGGGGTCGGCACAACATGTTGAACAGTTTGTGTTATCTTTTGTGTATAAGTACATGTACCTTAAGAGCCCGCGAGGGCCAGATCTTCGTTATTTTATTCAAATTCAAATTTATTTATCTCGATTTACACTTAATACTCAATTTATACTTAATAGCTGAAAGTTTATCTGCACATTGTCCCCAACACAGTGAGGAACAATCATTGACTATGAAGTTTGGATTATCGTGGCTTTGGCAGATAACAGGTAACAAAGGTGTATAAAATATTTCGACAAAATGCAACGTGCGAGTTTGTGAGGCGTCACCCCGCCTGGTACTGCTGCGCGATTGCGGGAGAATGACAGCTACAATGTCACGATCGCAATCATCTCTGATTGGTTAACACTCGCTCAGTATTGGCTACAATGCATTGTTGCAACAAGAATCGCACAAATTCAGCCAATCAGAACAATTGAGATTGTTATAATGATTGATGCAGGTTTTAGACAATCGCCCTACTGATTGCTATCCCACCTGTCGCAGACTATACAGGTTTTTTTTCAAACTTTTCAGTATCTCTTTTTATTCACTATACTTTTGGTTTCGGTTCGGCTCATTGAAATAACAATAAATACAACGCCATCTATCCAAAGGTTACTCGTTCATTCTGGATTTCAAACACTGAAGACAACTTGAAAACAATAGTGCTTCGAAACTGCCCCCTGAATTTCAGCTAGTTGTTAAAGCGCTTACATAGATGGCGCTGAAAGTTTGAGGGTTAAGATTTTTTAAGTGATTGCCAAAGCTTTGAATAGATGGCGTTTCACCTTTTTCAAACATAAAAGTGATAAATACCAACGACCTATGTATAGTCCGTACAAAATGACTCCTCACGCACCATTTTATCTCTATGGGTCAACTGTCATGTTATAAGTACGGTTCACCTTAAATGAGGACTAAAATCTTACTTTTCACGTGAAATTAGACACAAAAAGTGAGTGAGGAGCTAAATTTTACGCGTTTACTATTAAACTAATATTTAAATAGGTATAAGTAATAATAATAATAATAATACAGTATAGTCTATTTTTTAATCCCAGAGATACCAGATCTCTATGGCACAGTCCCTGAGACTAAAATTACATCTAGAAATGTCAAACTTTCGTCAAACGTCGTATTTTTTGACATTTTGCACGATAAATCAAAAACTATTACACATGAAAATAAATAAAACCTGTTTTAGAATGTACAGTTAAAGCCCATGATATCCCACTTGGTATAGGTATTGATTTTACTTTGAAAGTTGAAAAAACTAATTATGAGTTTGAGACCATATTTTAAATTTTTTTTTGTGATGTAACCACAAATTCACGGTTTTCGGATTTGCTACCTACCTACCAAATTTCATGATTCTAGGTCAACGGGAAGTACCCTATAGGTTTTCTTGACAGACACGACGGACAGACGGACAGAAAGACAGACAACAAAGTGATCCTATAAGGGTTCCGTTTTTCCTTTTGAGGCACGGAACCGTAAAAATGATCACTAAGAATCATAATATCGCGACATAAATTGAAGGTGAACTCACCCTTAGAATGGTGGATTCACTCAATTTTCTTCGTCTTGACATTTACAAGCACGAAGAGTGGAAAGCCATTACAAGTCCTCCATTAAGTTTCACATTCAGTTTTATTTCTTGACTCAGTTGAACTGTAAGTGCAATTCTTTTAAAGTTCTCATAACTGCAGACTTCTGGAATAGCAGCGCTTGAAATAGCTAACAGAAATTTTTTCTCATGTAAGTATTTATTATTATTTACTAGCTGATGCCCGCGGCTTCGCCCGCGTTGATTTAGGTTTTTAAGAATCCCGTGGAAACTTTTGATTTTCCAGGACAAAAAGTAGCCTATCCGTAGTAGCCCGGCCTCGAGATGAAAATGCATTTCAAACGCATGATCCTTTAAAAATCCTGTGGGATTTCCGCGATATAGAAATGTAATTACTCACAGCATCAGGGTTGAGAAGGTGGGTTATCGAATTCAAAAAGGCTTTACTTGGTAGGTACCTCCAATATCAGTTTACAACCGACATCGTTTCTAAATCCGATCGGTTTAGGTGCAGCATCAGGATTGAGGAGTTGGAATTTATGGAACAATGTCGCAAAATTTCTCTATCGATTAAAGAGAAACTGCGCAAATCGGTTCAGTAATCTCGGAGATTTTGATGTATATACATCAAAATCTCCGAGATTACTGAAGCGATTTAGGTAGAAAAACACAACTCCTTTTTAGAAAGCTATCACGTACGCATAAGTATCTAATATCTACTCGTAGATACATGACGTACAGATAGATTTTTTAATTAATCCGTTTTAATTTCGTATTGGACAGCCCATGGACAGCCTGTATCACTTAATATGTCAAGAATGTACCACTGGTTCGGAAAGAAATTTTCGCTGAGAAGAGCTGGCTGGCTGGCTTAGAAGAGCTATTGGTGCTCAACGGGTCGCTATTTTGCTGTTTTGCATGGATATTTAGGACGCTCGATTCTAATGTAAACTATATACATGTTAAGTAACGAATTCTGATTCAGCAGATTTTCTATATTATTATTGTAGTTCTGTAACCAAAACTAGTTTCGTAGTGAAAAAGGCTTCTTCGCGAACGGCGTAGCAATGCGTAGCACCTTGTAGCACCAAACTTGCGATGGAAATCAACAAAAGTCCGCCAGCAGGCCAGCGCCGCGTTGGTTTTTGGTTGAAATGATTTAAAAAAATCTTAGCGGATGCCTACGTCATAATAGCTATCTGCATGCCAAATTTCAACCCGATCTATCCAGTAGTTTGAGCTGTGCGTCGCTAGATCAGTCAGTCAGTCAGTCAAATAGTCAGTTAGCTTTTCCTTTTGTATATTTAGATAATTTCTGTTCAATCGTTTACCTTTCAGATTATTGCACCTACCGTATCTGCACCGACCCGTAACGTTTTGATTGTTTCCTTTAGAAGAAAGAAATTCACAATAATATTCTTTCAACACGCGAAGATTGCATTAAGCTATTTTACTAACTTTGATTAAGTTTTTAGAAAGCTCATTCTAATAGTTCCCTTAAGTGCTGTTCGATTTAGATAAGAGAAATAAGGTTAACAATTCTGTCTGCGTATTACGTACCAGATGATTCCCGCGATTTCATCCGCGCGGATTAACATGTTTAAAATTCCAGAATTTATAAACTCTTTGTTATTGTAAATCGAATCGTTGAAAAGAGCAACCGCCGAGTTTCTTGCTGGTCTTGCTCGGCAGGAAAGGCATTTCGTACCAGGTGATAGATGCATTTGATAATTCAAAAGTACTTGTAAAAGTATTTGAATAAATAAAAATCCTATCTGGTACATTCTGTTTTGCATTTGATTAAATACAAAAAGAAGCCTATGTCATTTTAAAGGTCCCCCCAGGTGTTTAAAGCGCAATAATATCTCTATATATAAAAATGATTCGCTGAATGTGTTGCTGATCGCAAATCTCGAGAACAGCTGATCCGATTTCGCTAATTATTTTTCATAATATTCCTTGAAGTACGGGGATGGTTCTTACGGAGAGAAAAATTTAAAAAAACTCCTGAAGAAGAATCGACTGTTAGGCGGTACGAAGTTCGCCGGGGCAGCTAGTATAATATAATAAAAAGATATATCCTTGTATACAGTTGTATAGTGATTGGCTTCAATTTATCGACAAAGCGACTGAGTACTGAGTACTTACCATAACGAGCTCGCCTGTAGAGAGCATCGTACGGAATTCACGAACGAAGTGCTTAACGGGAGACTCTTCGTCACTCGCTCCATACAAACGTAGTTTGGTTCTCATTTGAATTATTAACTAACTAGCTAATGCTCGCGATTTCGTCCGCGTGGACTACACAAACAAACCCCTATTTCATCCCCTTAGGGGTTGAATTTTCAAAAATCCTTTCTTAGCAGATGCTTATGTCATAATAGCTATCGGCATGCTAAATTTCAGCCCGATCCGTCCAGTAGTTTGAGCTGTGCGTTGATCACTCAGTTAGTCAGTCAGTCAGTCAGTCAGTCACCTTTTCCTTCTATACATATATAGATATCTATGTGTGCATCACTACGAAAAAAACCGTCTTATTGGCTTCCTAATCTGTAGTACCAAGAAAACCCGCCAAATCATACAATTGAAAGACTCCGTATACCTTTGAGAACATTATGGAGAACTCCCAGTTTGCTGGTTCCTCACGATTTATTCTTTGCAAGCTTATATTAAACTAGATATTCCCGCGATTTAGGTTTTTTTTAATCCCGGGAACTCTTTGATTTTCCAGGATAAAAAGTACCCTTTGTCAGTCCCCGGGATGTAAGCTAACTCTGTACTAAATTTCATCAAAATCGATTAAACTATTGAGCCGTGAAAAGCGAGCAGACAGGCAGACACACTTTCGCAATATTAAGTATGGATGGAATTGGATATGGATAAAAAGCTTTAAACTCACATAAGTTCACAAAAAGTGAGCCCAGAATCAAACCCCGGACGGCGTAATACGCAATCATTTGGTATCCAACCTAATTAGTTAGTTTTGAACCCCGACATAACTAAAACCCTGACCTCGGTCCGTTTATCAAGATCGGCATCACCGATATTACACCCTAAGTGACCAGCAGTGCTAGGGCGATCCCCTCAGTCGACGGATCGGCCGCGATACGACACCGTCTCGCGTCGGCCTTTGCCTCGAAAATAAACACGACCGACAAAAAAAATTTGTCTATGCTCGCGTTAATAAAACAAAAACATTCGAAATTTAAACAGATGAATTTATGTACGGATTAAAGGCGGGAAAGTGCATCGATTAAAATAAATAAAAATGACTTGATTGTGATCATCTAAATTTTTTGTGTTAGTGTTTAGTGAAATACAAGTATTATAATATAAAAATTTACCTATGTGTTAAATATTTAAAAATCATATGGTAAGGCTAAGCAAGATGATCAGAAAGTTGGCAAAGCGTTTTGATTGGTAACATCGATATTAAAAACAAAACCTAAAAGTTTTTCTTAGGTATTATTTTAAAAAAAAATTAACAGGTAAAATTTATTATGATTTTTGGAAATTTTTGAAGAATTTTTTAATACATAACGAAATCATTTATTCTTCAATGTATCCTTTTGGTAAAAATTACGAGAACGTAGTATGATGTCAGATTAACGAATTAATCTGAGATTACAGCCTCAATAAAATTAATCTCTATCTACGTATCTACTTGACGAAAAAGTAATAGGTATAGGAACTGAAATAAGTATTAATTTTAGATACCAAAATAACGCATTAAGTTTATAAAATAGGTGGTGTAATTTTTTGTAACAATTTGGTTTAATCGTATTTAGTCAAGCATCGTTGAATTAATCCTTGTTTAGGGTTGTCATCTGTAAAAACTATGAATTTAAAGGTGGTTCGAAAATCCCGGATTTTCTAGCATGAAACAAAAAAATACCTAAACAGTCTAGTGAAAGCTGAGAGTAAGATATTGCAGCAAATTAAAAAACCAGTCAAGTGCGAATCGAATATAAACCACAGACTCCGATATTTGTTTCCAGCTGCTCGATTGCGGTAGAATGACAACTACAATGTCACGATTGCAATCACCTGTGATCGGTTAAAGCTCGCTCACTATTGGCTACAATGCATTGTTGCAACAAGAATCGCACAAATTCAGCCAATCACATCAATAATTGAGGTTGTAATAATGATTGATGCAGGTTTAACGAAATCGACCTACAGAACGTCTCTACACATTGAGTTTGATTGCTTAGTATTTTAATTATAACCAAATTACGTTTGTCTGAAGCGCGCTATGAAAAACTTTTTTAAACCCGGGCAATATGCATAACTTAAATCCACGCGGATGCTCCCCGGACTTCAACAGGACGGATAGCAGCCCTATCCTTGTTTCATAGAGCGTGAAGCCAGATTTTGTCAAGGCAGCTCATAAAAGAGCGACTCATCAGTTTGGGCTACCCGCTACGCACTAATAGGTAAGTTATTATACTCCCTCAGGTGAAGAAAAACATCGTTGAACTTCAAGGCCACTATTGCCGCTTTAATAATTTTTTGGGTTCTCTACCTCAAAAGGAAAAAGGAAAACATATAGGATCACTTTGTTGTTTGTTTGTCTGTCTGTCCATCTGTCCGTCGTGTCTGTCTGTACCTTTCGGGATTTGATTTTCAAAAATCCTTTCTTAACGGATGTCTACTACGTCGTCGTCTACGAAAACTAGATGATCGACTTCGCAATATTTCAATATTGGTCTTTCAATGTCACACAACGTACTAAACTTCTAAAGGCTAGATTAGGTAGCGTTTATAAAACATTGATACCATGTTGTAAACAAAGGGTGTTCAATCATCCTTGGATGTCCTTTGAACAAGCTTGCCAAGTATCTAGTCCAAACAAACAAGTCTACAAATCACAGCGAACCGTCATAGGTCGGATTCAAGAGATTGTTCTATCAACAAATACGTTAATAGTACAAATACAAATATGTAGTACACACCCACATCCCCATTCGCAGAAATTCTAATTTAAGGTCCACGCCTTGTTAGGGTTCCGTACCCGAAGGGTGGTAACGGAACCATACCTATTACTAAGCATCCTCTGGCCGTCCGCCCGTCTGTCCGTCCGTCTGAATGTCTGTATCTCGTAAACGGTAATAATAGGTAGAGAGTAAAAAAAATCACAGATTGTGTATTAATTCTATTGCCGTATATTGTTATAACAAGAAATAATAAAAAAAAATTGGCTGCAATGAAAATTAAAAAAATTAAAAATTTGTTATTTATTGTACAATGGCACGGAATCCTGCTTGTGTGAGTCCGATTCGCACTTTTTTTTACTTTTACACCATTTTATTACTTTTAATTTACTAAGTTGTTTCAATCCACAAACTTTGAAATTTCCTCTCGACAAATGGTATCCATCAACTCAAAGTCTACGAGTATCATTATTTTGCTAGAAAAGTAGACCGTATACTTTAAGTGCTTCAGCCCAATGGCTAATGAGCTTTGAAAGCACTAGTTTGAAAAGTGAAACACGCTCTAAAAACATGAAAACTGGTCGAAAGCATGAAAAATGTTTCAAGTTTACTCATTAATAGTATTCAGTTAACCGAGCTTCGCTCCGGTCTGAAAATCATTGAAAATCCCTGAAAAATCTGTTGGCGGAAGTAGGTACCTAGTATTTTTTGCAAAATTACACTTCATAAAATTAATGACTAGGTACCAACCAATATTATAAATGCGAAAGTGTATTTGTTTGTCGGTTTATTGGTTTGTTAGTTTGTCCTTCAATCACGCGTCGCAACGGAGGAACAGATTGACGTGATTTTTTGCACTTAAAAAGTTAAAAATCTGGAGTGTGATATCGCTACTTTTCAACCCGGAAAATCAAAGAGTTCCCACGGAATTTTAAACAATCTAAATCCACGCTCGGTCGCGGGCTTCAGCTAGTACCTACAATTTAAGGATCAAAAAGAAAAACCCGACTACTTACTTCTTGAGGTTTCAACGAGGGAGGGAGGGAGGTACTTGAAGTTTCTCTCGACGCCCATGTGGGATTGGTCATGAGTCGACCCCATGTAAAGGGAAATATAATAATAAAAATATTATGAACTAGCTTTTACTCGCGACTTCGTCCGCGTGGGCTACACACATTTCAAACCCCTATTTCACCACCTTAGGGGTTGAATTTTCAATAATCCTTTCTTAGCGTATGCCCACGTCATAATAGCTATCTGCATGCCAAATTTCAGCCCGATTTGTCCTGTAGCTTGAGCTGTGCGTTGATAGATCAGTCCGTCAGTCAGTCTATCACCTTTTATTTAGACTTTATGTTAAAATAAAATAACAACAAAAACTATTGAGTAAAACAATCGTTAGTTATTTTCTCATTCGACTAGTTAATTATAATTTAAAATCAACAAAGTGCGTGTTAATTTTTGGATAGCAACAATAAATAAATTCTGGAGCAAACGAACGTTGATATTTTGGCGTAATACGATTTTCATTTTCACTCGTAAAAATAAATTGAAGTTTCTTTTTTCTTGCTCTCGTTAATAGTTATTTTTACTCTTTACAAGATTCTAAGAATAACAAGATTGACGCCTGTTCATTTCAAACGCATACATCTTATAGCTACACCAGAATCCAGATACCACTGGCAAAGGTAAATTAACCAAGGCCGTCAAATATGAATTAATTCTACTTAGGGCCGATTTCAACAACGTAAAAGTCTCATCCGATCATTTTGATATTTTGGCAGGTTTTCAATTCAAAAACTGTCATTACGCCCAATCGGTGAAATCTACACTTACACATTTCACACACACGAGGGAAAAACTTTTAAGTACTTAGTTAAGAAAAAATATCGAAGTATTTTGTTACTACCAACATCGTCTCAATACACCACCGGCTCACTACTGAGTATACGAGTCTTCTCTCAGGATGAAAAGGGTTTAGGCCATAGTCCAACATGCTGGCCAAATGTACACTGTGCACATGACTTTTGAGAACATTATGGAGATCTCTCAGGGATTCAAATTTCCTTACGATTTTCTCCTTCGCCGTTTAAGCAAGTAACACATTGCTTAAAACGCTAAAACGCACGTTACTCCGAAAAGTTAGAAATGCGTGCCCGGGATTGAACCCTGGGACCCCTGAATAGGAAGCGGACATCTTAACACCGCTTTTTTGGTAGGTAGGTAGGTGTTTTTTGTTTGTATGAGAAACTTTTTGTCTTCTCAGAATGTTTCAGGATATGGAGTATAGACGTACAGTACGGGGTAGAAAATAATGTACATCGACCTTTAGAATTAGATTTCAGCTTTGTAGAGCGTTGTCTCTGTCACTCATACCTATGTGACGTTTTGTCGGTCTCAACGGCAGAGACAATGCTCTAAAAAACCACTATCTCTTTCTAACGGTCGATGCACATTATTTTCTCCCGCATACTGTACCTATTAATAATTATTATTAGTATTCCGCTCATAAGTATTCTAATAATGATATCCTATTCAGAAACTCATTTAACTAAGTTAACTAAACTTAAGACGTGAGTTGAAAACGAAAATAATATTTTATCCAGAAAATTATACCGTATTCAGTTGCGAGAAGTATATTATTATCAGAATTAAAGAACACAAAATTATTTTCTGAAGTTAGACAAGTACTTGAGATGTCGGCAGCAAAATAATGAGATTTAATTTAAATGTTGAGAATTCATCAATCTTTATCGTTTATAAAAACAGACCAAGTGCGAATCGAATCTCGCTATTTCAGGTTATCGATTTAATTCAATATTCGGTTTCGGGTCAACGTTTTATATCATCATCATCATCATTATCATCAGCCTGTGGACGTCCACTGTTGGACATAGGCCTTCCCTAAAGAGCGCCACCACACCCGGTCCTCAGCCTTCCTCATCCACCCATTTCCCGCCAGCCTCTTTATATCGTCGGTCCAACGTCAACGTCTATCGGTTTTACGAATTATGTGCCCTGCCCATTGCCACTTCAGCTTCGCAACCCGTTGAGCTATGTGGGTTACTCTAGTTCTCCTACGGATCTCCTCATTTCTGATTTGATCACGTAGAGACACTCCAAGCATAGCTTTATATCAATAAACACCAAAATATCAAGTTTGTAACTCATTTCGTCTCCGTGACGCGCGGACAGACAGACAGCATTAATAGGGCTCCACACACAGACCACCACCTATAGACGCCTAAAAACCGGACACCCCCGATCGCTAAGCTTAGGCAGTTGCTTAGCATAAAAGCCGGCCCACGTCCGTCAGGTACCCTCATTCCGCAGATTGTCTTGATTACGTGACTTTTGAGTCCACCAATCACAACAAAGCATTCTCCGCTGTTCCCCGCCAACATTTTACGATTTTGTTTTCATGCAAAACCTTGTATAATCAGGCTCCGCATAATCAGTCTTAAAGCTTAACCTGTACCCGTAGTACAAGATTTTACGTCTCACCAAACCAAACCAAATTCGAGAGTCGAAATACTTCCGCGTTACAGTAAACTGGATCTTAAATGCCTTGTTTTAAAGCTCAAGTTTGTCTACACTTCTACAGCCAGCGCTCCAAGCGGAAACATTGCGAAATTAAAATCAGTGGCATTGAATATTTGACTTCAATTCAAGGCTGTTTAGGTCCATTTTACTGTAACGCGGAAGTATTTCGACTCTCGAATTTGGTTTGGTTTGGTGAGACGTAAAATCTTGTACTACGGGTACTGATAATCCGTGAGTCTCAACAAGTTTAGACTTCAAGCAGCATGAACGTGATCGGCAAACTAAAACTAAAACTAAGAGTAACTCGGTTGCTCCTGACTTATGAGTAGAGTAAAATAAAACTACTTATTTGTTGTAGTATTTATTAAACGGAAAACTCTGCACGTAGCTTCTTAATAATAAATGACTTCCAATATCTTTTCGTAATTTTTGTCTACATAGTTTTTTTTGTAGGTAGGTATACTGATATTTAGTTCCTTGAAACGTATATCTATCAACACAACTCTAAAAAAATTGCATCGCAAGTGCACCGGCATGCCTGAGAGTTCTCTATTATGTTCTCAAAGGCATGTAAAGTCTGTCAACCCACTCTTGGCCAGCATGGTTGATTACTATGTTTAAAACTCTAATCCCTTCTCATTCTGAGATGAGATCAGTGCTCAATAAGTGGTGGGCCGGCGTTAATTTGAGATGTTGATCATGAAACGTGAGACAGTATTATAGTATTAACATAACAAGTTAGATACATGGTTCATAAAGTTTTGAACAGTAACATAATAATATTATAGACGTGTTATGTAGCAAAACTTTATAAAATGTTACGTGTTCCGCACCTTAACTAAGTAAGGTAAGGTGAAGCCGAGTCACAAATTCGATTTTAAGAATAAAGAAAATAGAACCTTGAACGTGAGCTTGGATGTGACTCCTTATCTTTTGTCAAACGTTCAGGAACAATTTGCTACACTTTAAATTTCTTTGGAATATCCTGTCACTGACTGAGATGTCATTTAAAAACCGATCAATTAAGAACCGAGCAAGTTAGAGTCGCAAACGTAGGGTTCCCTACCATCTTACAAGATTAATTTGGTTTTTAATTTATATGGTGCCCATTTTGAAATCTTTATTTTTTTTTGTTAGATACACACTTTGTGCAAATTTCGACTCTCTACCTATTAGGGTTCATGAGATGAGATGTAGCCCACTGATAGACAGTAGGGCGATTGTCTAAAACCTGCATCAATCATTATTACAATGTCAATTGTTCTGATTGGCTGAATTTGTGCGATTCTACTTGCAACAATGCACTGTGGCCAATAGTGAGCGAGCATTAACCAATCAGAGATGATTGCGATCGTGACATTGTAGCTGTCAAAAAACCGCGGTAGGGCCACAGATAGTCGCACGGACGACAGTGGAGCCTCAGTGGAGGTTCCGTTGGCATCCTTCGGACATGGAACCATAATAAAAGCTGGTGTGGTGATAGGTTGATCAACCGTAGATCAACAAGAAAACCGTATTGCAATCGAAAGTAAAAATCCCGTTTCATAAAGAATAACAAATGAAATGAAAACAAATTATTTCTGCAATTCCCACTGCTGTGACGCAAGTCGTGTTCAAAATACGTTGTCTTTGATGCTATTTTCAAACGAGTTAGCATTCTTCTATCAGAAATAATACATTTCACTTGCGAGTGACCGATTTTTTACAAAAAATAATTATCTTTATCTCTCGCGACTTCATTCGTTTTAAAAATAACTAACTTGTGCTCGTATGCACTGTACGCGAGGCTTTCTCAAGCCTGTGGTATTTTGCCACTTCGATTAGGATTCCGTAGGTTAAAAAGATGTTTATTTCCCATATTCGCAAACTCATCTTTATGTTGCGCATCTTGTTGTTGTATACCTAAGTAAGTAAAAAAGTTTCTTGAACAAATTTTTTTTTCTTGAGCCGTTAAATTGGTGCAGCTGACAAGAAACCTCATTGTCGCTCATTGGGCGATGGAGAGAACTATGCTCGGAGAATCCCTACGTGATAAAAATTCAAATGATCTATTTAGAAAGCATCAGCAAAGCATGGTTCTCCTACACAAGACTGACATTTTGCATGAAAATGGCTTTTAGTATAATATTTTAAAATGCGCGAGAAACGCTTATAAACGCTTTTCCACGTTAAGACAATGCAATGGGGCGACGCAGATTGCAAGCTCGCAAGAAAAGGGTCCCCCGTTTTATATCAGAAAATACATTATAAGTACAAGCGAACAGATTTAATCACCTATATACTTTTGACAAGGACAGAAGTTCTATATTATCTACGTAAATCGAGCGGGGCAAGGATACGCTTTACATAATAATATTCCTACTTTTATGTGAAAATGAGATCAGATTTGTATTCAGTGGACATAAAATATCCGGACTAATGGAAAATAAAAACCAGTTAAGTGTGAGTTGGACTCGCTCACAAAGGGTTCCGTACCATCGTACAAGAAATAACCCTTTTTAATTTTTATGAAAATAAAATTTTTCATGGTGGTCATTTATGAAGTTTTTATTATTTGTTGTTATAGCGAGGGCAGTGCTTTGAAAGAGAAGAGGTATGGTGAATAGGGTCTTCTTGACGGTAAACGCACAAACTTGTGTCTTTGACGGGTTAAATTGCTCTAATGTTTATGTACCCCATTCTGACACTTTACCCTTCGGCTACGGAACTCTAAAAAGTATTTTGATCAGAAGTGTAATTATACCATTTTGTTACCCAGCTCTTATTATATTTTCACCGCAGTCTAGGCAATGTATGTATTATAAGATCTACTGAAATAATGTGTGAACCGGTCATAAATAACCACCTTACATTACTTGTCATACGAGCTTACTTCGTGCCACCAATTTTCCGATATTTTCCGAGGTTTTTATTATACGATCCATATACCGAAGACTTAATAAACCATATTATTTTATACTAGATGATGGCCGCGACTTTCTCCGTGTGGATTTGGGTTTTTTTTAAATTCATTGGGAACTTTTTGTTTTCCGGGCTAAAAATAGTCTATGCAAACTACCTCTGTACCAGATAGATGATGCCCTTCTTAGGTTTTTTGAAAAACCCGTGTGGTTTCTTTGATTGTCCGGGACAAAAAGTTGTCTATATCGATTCCCGAGATGGAAGCTATCTCTGTACCAAAATAAATTAAAAATGTTAGTTGAAAAATATCTGCAAGCAGTTTGCAGGCAAAACTGAAAAAAATATCAAATAGAATGAGAAAATATCGCTTTGCAAATTGCATAATTATGTAAATCGTATTTTACTTCTCGGTCCTGTTTGCGGAGACCTATAATGACCTAAGTAGAATAAGTCTACAGAGTGTTTACCAAAACAAAACTGGAAAAGTAATAAGAAAATTATGAAAAGGTGTTTACTATGAACTTGAGTATATCTCTTGAGTATATTACTATAACAATCACATAATATCTGCTTATCCATAACCATACTTCCATGCTAATCTATATATATAAAATTCTAAGTCCTGACTGACTGACTGACTGACATATATATCAACGCACAGTCTAAACCGCTGGTCCTAACGACATGAAATTTGGAGAGTCTATTCTTTGTAAAGAGTAGGTATCCACTAAGAAAGAATTTTTCGAAATTCCACCCCTAAGTGGGTTAAATGGGGGATGGAAGTTTGTATAAAAGTCTGTCATTTTTCAAGTTATTTGCATGAAAATTGGTATTTGGGTTTTCGGTCACAAATAAAGAAATACGTGTACGTGAAATTCATCCCCAACCTCGATTTTCTAAATTCCACCCGAGTGAAGCCGGGGCGGGTCAGCTAGTCTATACTAATATTATAAAGAGGTAATGTCGTTAAGTTTGTTTGTAGGGGATAATCTCTGGAACTACTGAACCGATTTTGAAAATTCTTTCACCAATAGAAAGCTTAATTATTCCTGAGTGATATAGACTATATTATATATACGCGGGCGAAGCCGCGGGGATCAGCTAGTCTGTTTATAAAATTCAAAGTACTGACTGGATGACTGACTTATATTATGTATATCAACGCACAGCCTAAACCGCTGGTCCTAAAGACATAAAATTTTGAGGGTGTGTTCTTTGTAAAGAGTAGGTATTCATTAACAAAGAATTTTACGAAATTCCACCCCTAAGTTGGTTAAATAGGGGATGAAAGTTTGTATGAAAGTCCGCCATTTTTCAAGAAATTTGCATGAAAATTGGTATTTGTATTTTCGGTCACAAATTAAGAAATACGTTCAACTCCCACCTCGATTTTCTAAATTCCACCCGAGCTAAGCCGGCTGGCGCAGCGGGTCAGCTAGTATAATATAATATAAATATAAATTTCCATGTTAATATAAATGCGAAAGTGTCTCTGTCTGTCTGCTAGCTTTTCACGGCCCATCCGCTTAACCGATTTTGACGAAAATTGGTACAGATAGCTTACATCCCAAGGGCGGACATAGCTTACTTTTTGTCTCAGGAAACCAAAGAGATCCCACGGGATTCCCAAAAACCTAAATACATCTGGACGAAGTTGCGGGCATCATATATTTGGTACAGCCTACAGAGATAGGTTGCATTCTGGTTTTCTTGGAAAAACAAAGATTTCCTACGGGATTTTGAAAAACCTAAATCAAGGCGGATGAAGTCATGGGTACTATAGCTAGTTGGAAAAATTAAATAATTATTAACTAACACGTAATGGAAACACAATCTTGTTACGTATTGTCAACACAACAAGAATATAAAGAAAAACTATGGACAATTTCTTTATGGTGTTTGCTAAGTAAATCGTGCCGAATTTCCGCCATGGCTAAGTGACGTGCCTGTAATGGTAGGGTTTGGATGCAGAACTATAACTTATGGCTACGAAATATAATATAGTACATGCTATATGTGTTTTAGAAGCTATATAGTTTAAATGCTGTACTAATGGACATGGCTTTCCTGTCTCCATGCACTGAACCGACTGTCATACTTTTTTACCAGGACTGAGTTTATAGAACAGTAAAGGTATTACAGTATTATATTACAGTAGTTCAGGTATAGTTTGTTACTAACAAAAATCGGAGGAACAAAAAATGTGAGTAGACTAAAATGGGCAAATATTACTTTGTTTGGAAGATTCCTTGATGGACTTAAACGAGATCTATAGAGCGCACTCTAACTTTGCTTAGACTTAAGACAGAGACAGCTATATCTCTCCCATAAATCTGTCCCGTTTAACTCAATCTTAAGTCTGAGCAAAGTCAAAGTGCGCTCTATAGATTTCCGCCTAAGAGCCTTCGAGTGCCAGACTTTCGTAATTTTATAAAAGCTGAAAGATTATCTGCGTATTGTCCCCAACACAGGGAGGAACGATCAGCGACTATGAAGTTTGGATCATGGTGGCTTTGGGACATAACAGGTAACAAAGGTGTAAAAAATCTTACGTCAAAGTATAAAGTCTAATTTTTTACGTTTTCTTCGGAATAGTATTAGAAATCACTTCTTGCATTGCCAGACACTTAGTGTCATGGCAATGCCCAGCCAAGAGCCCTTAAAGATTAATAGTTTAAGGGCGTCTGGCAGGGGGTTGCCTCAAACTATTCAAATTGTAAGTATAGTACGTGTCAGGTCGAGGTGGCAATCGGGGTATGAGACGGGGGGACGCCTCGTACAGCCGCAAGTCACCCGCGCTCATACACCCGCACCGGGTTAGCGCGTCTCATAACCCGATTGCGATCTCGACCTGTCGCGTACTATACCTATAAATTCTTTAATAAATTAATTGTTTTAATAAATGATACGCAAGCAATACGCAAGGGCGAAAGGCGAAACAGTTGTCGTTGCGGATAAGTTTTTCCATTAATATTGTTTAGAAAGCGAATGGTTCCCGATTTCCGCCGTAACGGAGTGTCCGTGGCCTGGTATGGTACAAATGGTATAAATGGGGCCTTGGCGCTTCAGTGCTACAACTTAAGTGCCATAATGGGTTCGGCCTTCTCATAGGGGAAAAGTCTCTGCCGTGGAGCTTCTACGCATTGATTTTTATGCAAATTTTGCGTAGTTTAGTAGGTTTTAAAAAGCGATTAAGCTTATAAAGCTTATGGTTGAGAATCGGCCTCCTAGGCGAGGGCCTTAATCCCGAGCACGCACCTATAACTTTTCAGAGTTATGTGCGTTTAAAGCAGTTAAATATACCTACTTAGTGCTTTAACGGTGAAGGAAAACATCGTACACACTTGAGAGTTCTAACTAATGTTCTCAACGCTGTGTGAAGTCTGCCAAACCGTCAGAGCACCTCATAGGCGCCCCTCTAGCAGCCATATTAAAATTTTTACTAACTTTGAAATAATGAGGCATAGTTGGTACTTGGTAGTTGGTCTATGCGTTGGTACGCCATAAGTCATGAAACTTATACCGTTTAACAGGTTATTAAAATTAATCCACAAAATGAAATGTAAAACTAATCACTGATATTTGGGCGCGGTTAGCTTGAAATTAACGAACGGACCGACTTCCGGATCCGCGCCCCTTGGCCCTACATCTACAATAGTGTGGAATAATACGATTTTACTTGAGATCAACGTTATAATTTTTTACATTATTCATCATCATCATGATCAACTCATCGCCGGCTCACTACAGAGCACGGGTCTCCTCTCAGAGTGAGATGGGTTTGGCCATAGTCTACCACGCTGGCCATGTGCGGATTGGTAGACTTCACACACCTTTGAGAACAACTCTCAGGCATGCAGGTCTCCTCGCGATGTTTTCCTTCACCGTTAAAGCAAGTGATATTTAATTACTTAAAACGCACGTAACACCGAAAAGTTAGAGGTGCGTGCCTGGGATCGAACCTCCGACCTCCGATTAGAAGGCGGACGTCCTAACCATCAGGCTATCACAGCTTACATCTCTACATCTACAACCCTACATCTATAATAGTGGGGAATAATACGATTTTACTTGAGATCAACGTTATAATTTTTTAGAATATTATTTTCTCTGTATTGTAACGAAAATTAAATCCTGAAAAAACATACTATACTATCTAAGATTATGTAAATGACAAAACTTGGTCCAGCAATGCGCGGGACTGCAAAATTACATGGCATGGCATGGAATCTTTGAAAAGAGCAACCACCGAGTTTCTTGCTGGCTTTTCTCGGTAGGGAAGCTATTTCGTACCAGTGGTAGATGTATTTAACGATTCAAAAGACTTACTAAAAGTTCATTTAAAAAAAGCCTTTTTATTCTATTTCATTAAGTACCTACCAAACCGCGCTGATATCACATAATATTATATCTACCTATCACAAGCGTCCGTGTGGACTATATAAAACTTCCTTAGGAGTAAAATTTTCAAAAATCCTCTCTTAGCGGATGCCTGTACGTTACAAGAGCTATCTGCATGCCAAATTTCAGCCCGATCCATCCAGCAGTTTGAAAGAAAGAAAGAAAGAAAGAAAAACGTTTATTTTTTAAGGCTGTACCACACATTACCATTATTAGGTTAGGTTATCCCGGCGCCTCTTATACTTGAGTAGTAAAGTCAAAAGACATCAAGTAGAAGAAGCGCCGGAATAAACCATGTCATGTGTGGCACAACCCGAAAAAAAAGGTCCCTACTCAGCATAAATGCCATATGTCTTGCACAAGTACAAAAACATACAGCGCTGGTTTTCAGTAGGAACCCTGATTCGGGTGGCGCCACGGAATTATTTCAATTGTACTTATCTAATCTATCTATTCTATATGTTAATAATATATACAAATTCACACATATTATACTTACTTATATATATATATATATATATATATATATATATATATATATATATATATATATATATATAAGTAAGTATAATATGTGTGTATATATATATAATTGGACACATCTATGCACATGTATAAGGTATGGCTATGATGTAACCTAAATCTTGTTACAAAAAGGAGTACTCCGCCACATGATCCTGAAATTCTACCTGTTTATCCAAAAGGAATTTTTTCAATTTAGTTTTGAATGACACCAAATTTACTTGTTGTAAGTTTGAGCCGTGCGTTGATAGATCAGTCAGTCAGCTTTTCCTTTTATATATATTTATATGAAAGATAAGTGGCACAAGGTAAGTAGCACAATCTAGGTTGAAACAACAATGATTAAGTAAACCCATGGTCGCAATGTTTCCTTTGCATAAAATTGGAATGGCGCCCAAAGTGCAAAACAGAATTTACGATTTACTAAGAAAGGCAAATTTATGCGTGCACCAGACGATATTTCAGATCCAGCTCATTACACCTCTTGCTTTCTAGGGCAACGAGTGATACTCGAAAATAATATGATTCATGGTTATTCCACAGATTAAAAAATTTTTCTTAAAAAAAGTACCTATAGCGCGCTCCAAAGCCAGAGCTTTGAACTCCGTTTGTATGGTAGACCATACAAAAGTATTATAGTTTGGCTCTTATTCGAATATATTAAACAATCAAACTCAATGAAATTTTGAAGATACGTTCTAGGAACCATTGACCTATTATGTACATCTCTATGCTAGGAAAGGAACTAATATCTCTGTCTGTGGTTTGCCAGATTTCCGAAAAATTATAAAAAGAAAGAAAATAAATTTATTTGTTGTTGGTGTCACAGATAAAAGTATCATTTTCATCTGTGACACCACCCCAAATGGGTGCACAGCTCAGCATATTGTCTGACCAAATATCTGGTTTAAAAGTAAGACAGTCTTGTTTTTGTAAATCCTTCAGTCTCTAAGATCATGATGATGATGAGTCTGACATTTAGTTTTATTATTAATAATTATATCCCTATTTCACGCTCTTAGGGGTTGAGTCTTTAAAAAATATTTCCTAACGGATGCATGCCTTTCAGCTCGATCCGTCCAGTGGTTTAAGCTGTGCGTTGATACTCGAGTCAGTCAGCATTTACTTTTATATAGTTAGGTTTTAAGTAGGTATATCTTTATTCTTTAAATAGGTACATGAGCAATGAGAAATTTTGCCTTGTAACATTTTATATAATAGTATCAAAGCCATTATGTCAGGAAACCTTATGCTGCATTAAAAACAACTTTAACCGGTTTATAGGCGACATTGCAGATCGCGTGACGTGTCAGATGTATGCATTTTCATTCTATTTCTTTTGGATGATATGGAGCGAATCTTTGAACAAAGAAATACAATAAATATGTATATACCATAAGAATGCGTTTCTTCACTTTTATTAGTGGAGAAACTAGATAAAAGGGAAAGCTTTAGCTGTTCGGCGATTCCGCGTGGACCGTTATAGTTTATTCCACTCCTCTATCCGGTCATAGCCATACAAAAACTATACAGGTGTCGCAAGAAAATTTGCACTCACGGAACACAAAATCACGTAATTAGCATTATGCGTGACCTAAAAACCTGGTACCTATCTACCAGACCAAAGATATTCCAGTTGAACTTGGACAACTTCCAATTGACGACATGATCTGAAGTTTACTAATAATGACAGCTTCGCGCCACCGATTTACACCTACTTACCTGAGAGAGAGCACGCACTGCGGTGCGGCTAGTTGCAGTTCATTTTATTATCCGTGAATTTAAATCAATAAAAATCCCGTGCGGTATTAATTCCGGAGTAAAAGTACGAAAATTTACCGTGGTGCGGGCTAGCTCTTACAGCAATTACGTACTCACCCGATCCGAGTCCGAGAAAATACGTTTTTGTTTCGTATGGTAGCTTATGACATTATGTCGTAGATAATCGCTGGTATTCTCACGCATAAAATGAAATAAGTTTTGATCATTCTTAGTTTAGTCATCGAATAATAATAGAGTGCATGGAGGGAAGCAGTATTTTTGACTTTGGGGTTGAGTTTGAGGTCGTGAGAAGGCAAACATAATAAAAGTCCCCGGAGAAAATCCAGGCGCACCCGGAAGGCCTTAAATTTTGACTTTTTTGGTTTTTCGCTCATAACTTGATATTGGTCCTTCAGAAAACAACGAATTGAGTCCTATTAGAGTTCTTTTTTCCTTTTGAGATACGGAACCCTAAAAAATATTAAAGTTTTTATTTTCCACCGTTCTTGAGTTATCCAATTCTGGAAAAGTCTATTTCCGGAAAACGTTGTTTCGAGGAATTAATATTCATCAGATCTTTACCAAAGGGGTGTACCCTGTTCAGCATTCGTTGATTAGACTCTATTCTTACCGACAGTGGTTATGTGTGACCCACTT